>NC_056750.1:186011730-186259230 GCF_019279795.1 Protopterus annectens | reverse complement strand
CCCACAGGACTATAGAGAGGACATGCAGTCTCTGAACAGAAGTTACTCTAGCCAAGAATCGAACTGGGACACCTCTTGCTATGAGGCAGCAACACTATCTGCTGCACCACTGTGCTGCTTTTACAGCCATAAACATCAGGCTAATTTGTCAGTCTGAAAACAGATGAGATTTTTGAGAACACTACAGGGTCATATTTGAGTGAATTGTCAGGTCAGAAATCATTAGTGAGTGGTAAACGCACATATCATCCTGTTAAAGATATTTGTGCTTAACAAAACAAGTCATTTAAGCAACTCATTTGGTCAATTATCAAAACCTCTGTACACTTTAGAAACTTGTTAATAATTAATTTTAAAGGTGATCATTGAAACAGACAATTTTGCCAGAGATAAACAAAACAATTATTCAGAGAGCTGTCACTGGAAAGTCATTAGACAAGACAAAATGGACCTTGCTATGTCAATGAACAGATAAAAATGCATTTTATGTAGAAGATATCTTATGTATGAAACAAAATCACATTAGAATTATTCTGCTCATAGGATGATTTTGGGATATAACTAATTAGAAATTATATTAAACACTTAAAGTAATTCAACACCTTAACACTAAAAAGAAGAGAAAGATGGGGTGAGAGATATGCAGATTTTAAGTTTCTAGGCAAAACTGGCCTTTAATTTGTTAATGTCTTTTAAGGGTCATCTCAAGATGTCTAACCTAATTATGTAATGCTATTACATTATACAGTGTTAGATCCAACAATAAAACCTAGGTCTAAATAAAATATTGGCCTTCATGCTCCTGCTTCTTAGATACTCTCCAACAGTACCAAAAATGAAACCATTATTACTAGACTGCAATGTGAAAATTTATATCACTGATACAATCCCTTGTTATTCATACACTGTGCATTTTCTGCAGATAAAAATCATTACAAAGATAAAAAACAGCTACCCTCATGATGATTCCAAGATGGTGGTCAGTTGAGTAGCACCCTCGCCACATATCTCTTACCCAAACTTTCGGAAAAACCTGCATTTGCCAGCAAATCACGATTTATAACGTTTCTACAGAAGGGGAGAACCTGCACTGAACCTGTCTTCATATTATTTTCCTTCAAGGACTGTAAATCTGAAAAATAAACTTAGTTTTCTCATCTAACTGCTGTCAGAACGAGCCTCCATGTGTACAATAGAGGCCTGAAGGCTTCAGAACCTCAGCAACAGACAGCGACCATGAGGGGAATAAGCAAGCAATTCCGAAGTGAAAATTTGCCTAAAGAAATAGAAGGCATGGACACCCAAACCTCTAAAACTAAGTTATCAGCTATAGCATCCCCAGAGAAAGATGTTACCTCAAAAAGATAAAAAAACATCCAAACTTCAACAAGAACAAGTGAACGAATGCTCTAAACAGAAGGCCGAAAACTCCATACACATGGGCAATCTAAAGAGTGCCCTTTTACCATTACAATCTGCTGCCCAAGGCTTCTCAGAGCAACTTAACACTTTTGGTGGTACAATTAAACAGATTGCTGAAAGACTGGACCTATTGGGGGGGGATCTAAATCCAATGAAATGGAAATTGAGCACCTGAAGTCAGAGCTAAAAACCGAGGAAAAGGCTCTAACTGACATACAGCTGAAAATCCTCGATCTGGAGGCTAGGAGCAGACAAAACAACCTTATTGTCAGAGGCTTGCCTGAAAAATATGAACAAAACCAATTACTCCCAACCCTAAAACAAATATTCTGCTCTCATTTACAATCAAAAGATCCTCAATCAGAATGCATAATCGAAAGGGCACACTGAGCCCTCCAAAAAACCCAAACCACTACAGCCCCAAGATCAGTTTATGTGAAGCTCTTTTATTACCAAGCTGTACATGCTATCCTCTTTGCATACAAAATGTAAAACACTACACGTGGAATACTTTTACCATTTCAATTTCCCAGGATCTTCCTCAAGAAATTAAAGAAAAGCTCCGTAAACTCTCTCCTTACTGGGCAGACCTTATTAAACGGAATATTAAATTCCAGATGAAATTTCTGAACACTTTATCCTTTTACTATAATGAAAAAAAGTTTACAATGACTTCACCCAAAGAAGCTAGTTCCACCTTCCTGAAATGTTTTGGAAAAACACCGGAACCATGAACTTAGTGAGTTCCCTAACATTTTGTAACTGAGTTAATCTTCGTGTCTTTCATGATCCCAAGTCTCCGATTTTGACCCGACTCCACATTATCCTCTGCATATTAACTTTAATGTAGAATAAAGTTGCTAAACATTACTGTTTTCTAATGGCCAGGAATGTCTATACCATCCTACTGTTCCCAGGGGGATGCCCGAGCGGTGACTCTCTACGATCTTAACAGGAGAACGCACAATTACAACAGGAAAAAGTACAAGAACTTCCTACTGCTTTAGATAAACAACGCTAATTAAGCCTCTTTCCTAAATGAATACATGTCCATTTTTACAAATAGCGTTCCCTCTGGCTGCAGAAAGAAGCAAGAAGAATCTAAATTTTCCATGCATTGCTGTGGATTATCTGAAGGTGAGGTGGCTTTAATAAGACTCGACCGATCTAGTAGTGAGTTCGTAAGGTTCATAAGGTTTGTTGTCCCTCATATTAAAGGCATACACCTTGACTCCTTTTTTAAAGTTCTGCCCTCCATGACTGTTTTCTTTGTAATTTACATTCAGGAAATCAATGGCTTAACTGTCATGATATTACAGCCGCAGGTTATGATATGTCTCACTACACGACTTCAGTCGGTGTTTACACACAAACTATTCACCAACTGTAATATCTCAGCTTCATAAAGTGGCAGAAAGCCGAGGTACTTGATATATATTCCTTGAATTAAAAAGGTTCTAGCCAGTAGCTGTCCTGGCTCAATTCACCTTCAACGAACCAATTTAATTGGCTAAGCATGAACCGCTCTCTTCTGCTTGGGTCACTCAAACGCAAATGCTGAAACTACGAATAAAATACTTGACTCAAGACGGAAAGTTGTATATCTCAAGATACAGAAGTTTAATTATTCCATACTATGTTTTTTTGCAGCTAGTTGGCTAGGATAGCTTTCTGTGTATAATGATATATGTTATCTTGAATTAGTAGTTAACAGTTTTGGTACTCATTGAATGCACAAACATAATGCTTGGTGGTGTAAGCCTTCTGCACATTATGACTCCTAGACCAGTGATTAGTAAACTGCTAAAAATTGTGGTACTGATTGTCACTGTACAGCAGACTGTCTCTGCCAGTGAACTGTGCAAAGGGGAGAATACTACACTAGTGTTTGTTACGCATACCTGTACCATTTACAGTCCCTAAAATTCTGGGCAGTAATAGCTTTTGGAGTTCTCTGGTTTGTTATACATTTTAGGAGACACTATTAACTGGCCTTCTCTTTGCATTGCTGCTGTACTTGTTGCATACAATTGCAGTGATTAGTATAGGTGTCTTTTAGATATTCGTAAACTAATTTATTTCTTGCCAAGACTGACATTTGAGTAGGATTTGCTTATACAGCCTGTATATGTGGGTACCTACTAGGAACTCAGAGTACCTCAATCTAGACGGAAACAAATTCTAAGTCTTTATGGTAACTGTTAAACATCTCAACAGGTGTTAACCACTGTTAAGTGATACTTAGTCTCAATCTGACATTACTGTTTTATTTATACGTTGTTGTTAGTTTAATATTGCTGATATTAATCATATCTCATCTGCATTTTCTTTCCCTACAACATAGTGTGTTCTGTTTTCTCAGACTTCACCTCAATTTATAATCTGCCCTATAACATTAATTCATTTGATGATTTAGTAACAAGTGTTGCACCATTATTGGCAGTTCCTTCAGTTAAGAGCTAGTTGGATATATTAAGAAGGGCTTCCAATGAAAGCATTTGGAATTATATCATTATTGTATATACTTTGCAAATTTTGTTATTATAGGTTTACTAACTACCTTTTTTGTTATAAAGTCATGTTTACCTGTGTATCCTGTTCTCCTCTCTCTCTCTCTCTCTCACATATAGGGGTTAAGTGGGTAGGCACTAGGGTAGATTTAAAAGAGTTTAGTGCTGCATTTTCATTAGCTGTTGCACATATATTTATTTTGTGACTTATTCTTGTGCCATGCAATTGTCCCCTACTCCTTGGTCATCTTTTAAATAACTTAACCAAAAGCTCCCCCCTCAGTATAGATAAGGTATGGAAAATATGTTCCTGGAATGTGAGAGGCCTCCAGGACAAAAATAAAAGGAATCTTCTAATACCCCTATTGGTAAAAGCAGAACTAGACATCTGTTATATTCAGGAATCACACATGTTAGCTGAAGAATGGAGCAAGGAGAAGAACAGGAAGTGGATTAGAGACATTATCTCAGCAGGAAATAGCTGTAACTCCAAAGGGGTAGCAATTGTCATTAAAAATTCATTCAAACCTTCTATATTAGACAAGGGCTTAGATCAGGAGGGTAGATGGTGCTATTTTACGTGCATAATCCCACTGCTCACTAAATCAGTTCTGTTCTTAAACATATATGCACCATGCTCAGATCACCAGGAATTCATTTTGAAAATTTATAACATCTTACTTAACTTTCCTAACCATTTTTTTATCCTGGGAAGGGACTAGAATGCAGTTATCGACCCTAACATTGACCGTTCTAGCAAAACCAAATCATATAACACTCAAACCTCCCTTGCCCTAATGGAGCTATTCTCTGACTTTGATCTAGCTGACCCTATATCCTTTGGAAAGGACACTCAGAGCAATAACAATTTCACATATTTCTCGAGATGCCATAATTCTTGGTCATGCATAGATTTTTTTAAAATGTCGGATATACTAACCAATTGGCAAAAAAATACTCAACCAAACCCAGATTTTGCATGGACCATGATTAATTTAAGGATAAACTTTGCACACAACATATCTTTGCTGAATAAAGGATTCAACTGGTCTCTCAATAACAACATGCTACATAGTTCATTGGTTACTGAGGAGATAGCCAATGTTCTGGTCGAGTTTAACTCTAACCCTCATGACAGGAATATCGCAATTGATGTTCAGTGGGTGGCATGTAAATCTGTTCTCAGAGGAATATTTATCCAAAAATACACATATCTTAAAAAAAGTGGAAAGAGAAAGAGAACTGTCTAATATCTGAAATTAAAACACTAGACAAAAAGCTTCAAGTAAACTATACTTTATCATTAGATAATGAAATGCTAGATAAACAAAAGGAACTTTTTGAACTACATCAATCCAACCTCTCTCTACAAGAACTAAGATTTATAGCAAAATACTCTGAATGGATACAAACCCCCTCCAAAGCATTAGCTAGGATAATTGAAAACAAACATAGTTCACCTGGAATAGCCCTCATCTATCATCAAAACACACTGTATAAATCAGACACTCAAATTATTCAGCTTTTCCATCAACTATACTCAGATATCTATGCTAGTAACGACCACCAAACTCCCAACAGCAGTGATAAAAAAAAACATCTCAATGATATCACATTCCCAAAGCTAAAAGATGTTCAGAAAGTAGTCCTCTCTGCCCCGCTGACTCAGCAGGAAGTTCTAAATGCCATCGCCGGCCTCAAAACTGGGAAAGCTCTGGGTTCAGACGGGTTCTCTTTAGACTTCTATAAATCCTTCAAAAATAACTTATCTCCCATTCTACTCAAGATATTCAACTGTATATCCATCAACGGTATCTCAGACCTATACATTAACCACTTAAAGACTATTATAATCCCTAAAAATTGCTTAGACAAAGCCAAGCCTAACAATTACTGGCCAATTTCCTTAATGAACATTGACATTAAAATGTTATCATCCATTTTAGCTGAAAGGCATAAAAGAATAATTCCCTCCCTAATCTCTAAAGAGCAAGAAGGTTTAATGTCTAACAGGCACACCTGGGACAATACCCTGATGTTGGAATCCATGATTAATCTTACCAAGAAGGACAAGAATCCTAGATATGCAATGATTCTAGATGCATGTAAGACATTTGATAGGGTTAACTGGAATTTTCTGTGTACAGTTT
The DNA here is from genome assembly GCF_019279795.1 of Protopterus annectens. NCBI lineage: Eukaryota > Metazoa > Chordata > Ceratodontiformes > Protopteridae > Protopterus > Protopterus annectens. The sequence goes on along the minus strand of NC_056750.1, from coordinate 186,253,148 downwards.
TATCCTATTTTGATATTCCTCCAGAGTTTATCAACACTGTCAAATTCTTATATAACAGTTCATATACGCACCTATATATCAATAAGCAATACTTAAAACCAATAAAACTCTCAAATGGTACCAGGCAAGGATGCTCTCTCTCCCCTCTTCTTTACAACTTATATTTAGAACCTTTTTTCCTGCTCATCTTGCAAAAAACACGCCAGTAAATTCCCAGAATACTACATGCCAGGACCAGCCTGTCTGCATTTGTTGACAACCTGAATCCATATTTTGAACACCATACCCCAAGATTCTCACTACACCTTTTTAAACATACTGGAAAATATTAAGATAGAACCAAACACCCTAATACTGGGTGATTTTGCCATTAACTGCTCCAATATCCTAGACCTGGTCATTACCAACATGGCAAATCAATACCTATGGTCACCAGTCAGGTCTGACCATAAGCTAATCACCAAGTGACAAACTTCATGACACCCATGCAGACAGGAACTGAAAGTTCAACTGCTGAATCCTACACATCCCAAATAGAACCAAAATGCTCTCATCCAAAAATAAACAAACTTTACAACAAAAGGAAGAAACTTTTAGAAAAGAGGAAAATCCCAGGATGCAAAAACTCCTTACTAGCCTCAGTAAGAAACTGAGATGCCTCATAAAATCCTCCAAAGCTAGTTATGAAAATAAAATTGCCAAAGATTCCAAAGACAACCACAAAGCATTCTATAACTATGTCAAGAATCTAGTTCTGAGCTAAAACAGAATGGCAATAAATATTCACCCCTAAATGGCCCATCTCAATACCAAAGCCAAGAATACAGCATCCATGGGACCAGATGACATCATGAACTGGCACCTCACCTAAGTGTCATGTTTAATCATAGCCTCACCTCAGGTTTATCCACCTTGGATCCCAGAAACTACCGTCCCATCAGTCTGACAAGCCTTATCTGCAAGGCCATATCATGGAACTTATAAACAAAGACATTGGCAACCTTCAAACACTGGACCCCACCCAGTTTGGGGTTATCTTGTCTCCTGAACCTGATTGACTTCTTTGAATCAGTCTCCAGAGCCATGGACAAGGGTAAGGTGGTCCACACAGCCTATCTAGACCTTGCCAAGGCCTTTGACACCATCCCCACTCTGGAATCATAGATAAACTTACTAAGTTGGGTATTAATCCCTATGTCACCCAATGGGTTGCTAAATAGCTTACTGATAGAACCCACACTGTAAACTACAAATCCAGCTCCAGACAAGTGAAGTGGAGTACCCCAGGGTTCAGTCCGGCATCTACTTCTCTGAAGTACAGGTCAACACTAAGGGAATAAAGTTTGCAGATGACTGCAAAGAGCCAATGGCTCAAGCTCAATGCCAAGAAATGTATTGTTATCCCCTTTAGGAAAAACATGTATCCATGAATTACCATATAGGTGGCAGTACACTAAACACAGAAAGTGTGATAAGAGACGGGGACACAGGTGGACAGTGGTCTCACCTTCGATAACCACATCGCCACAACAGTCAGGAAATCCTTCTATGTGGCACACCTCATCATGAAGGGCTTTTCATCCAGAAAAGGAGGTCATTGTCCCACTGTACTCATCCCTCATTAGACCCATTATAGAATACAATTCCCCATTTTGTATGTACCTCTCAAGACATCTGCAACAACTGGAAAGGCCTCAGAAATACCTCACTAAAAGAATCACAGGCCTAAAGCAGATGCCTCTCTGCTTAACATACAAGGCAATGTCAAACCCAGAGCTGTTGGACATGCTACACTAAAGAAATCCCAATCCCCAGGGATCTAAACATTGTCATCACAATAAACAAAACATGCTGGAGGGATAGGTTCCTGACCCAGAGACCCCCAGACTCTGGAACAGATTGCCCATACATGTCAAGCAGAGTGCCTCTTTGGACCTCTTCAAGAGGAACCTTGACATTTGGATGGGAGAGAAGGGATCACGTCAGTCACTCTGCTAGACAGGGGTCCAGGAAAGTAAATAATGTGGGAAGAAATAGCCAGGGAATTGTTGCCCTAGGGCTGATAGCCTAGTACCAACCTATGAACCTATGAACCTATGAACATCCTCTGTCAGACACCAAGAAATTAGTCAATACCTTGAATACATTTTCATTTATCTCTGATTATAAAATCAATCAAAACAAATCCTTCATTTTCCCAATCAATCCTTCGGCTCATAGGGAAAATCTGTTTCCGGACTCACCTTTCCATATACTATATTCTTTCAAACATCTATTGCGTCCATTAAGACTACTCGTCTTCTTCTTCATTGCAATTTAACTTAACTAAAATATGGGCGGCACTTTCACAAGACCTGTCTAGATGGCAACAGATGAAGCTTCCTATGTTATCTAAAATGTCCATCATTAAAATGAACATCCTCCCAAAGCTTCTCTACCACTATCATGCATCTCTCTCCCCTATTCCCAATACATTTTTCACTAAAATTCACAAAGCCTTTGTGAAGTTCATATAGTACCCAAAGTTGGTTAGAGTGTCATATCAAAGACTTACTTATCCAAAAGATGGGGGAGGTCTAAGCATGCCTGTTCTTCAACTTTATTACAGAATCCTACATGTGAATGGATTAATTACAATAGCCAACTACCACCCAAATGACGAAACATGGACTCCCCTTTGGGTCAAAATGTGGCCTAACCACATTCTGATTAATAACTTTAACCCCAAAGCTCTCCCATTCTTAGGCCCATTAACTCTTAAAAATATGAAGCTGCATCATATTCTTAAGATTAAGATTAAATCATTCCAAGAAATTTTCAAATCCCTAAAACTAGAAAGTGCTCTCTTCCTATTCCAACCTATCCACCTCAACCCGAATATCAAATTGAACTACAGCATGATCAATCTGGTTGACTACCCTCTAATAAAAGAATTCATGCTATGGGATATTCATAAGTACAGAAATTCTTCATTAACAGAACTACGTGCTATCCTAAACTTATCTAAAAAATACACCATAACTCTGAGACAAATAAGATAAATTATTACATCTTTATCCCAAGAACACACCATTGCTGAATCTAACTTCAGTCAGGTAGCCAAGTTGTTCCAAATCTTAGTCAGCAAGAAGAGTATGCTGTCCCTTTCCTATAAACTTATCAATACAATCCAATATCAGGATAATATGGTATTTGCAGACTACTGGAATCAACAAGGGTCAAACCTGCTAGTAGAACAAAAGGTATCAGTTATTAAATCCACTCTCATGATCTCCCCTTTTAAAAAGCTTACTTACACGCAATTTATGATCATCAATAACTTATATTTCATCCCAGTCCACTTAAATAAATTTAACCCGAGTGTATCTTCTGCATGCCCCTGCTGCTCATACCCCCAGGCGGACATCTTTCATATACTATGGTTTTGCAGATACTCCCACAGTATTTGGTACTCTCTTAAAGTGAGACTTGACAAAATGGGTTACCATAAATCAACCTTATCATGGGAGATGGCATTACTACATGTTACTAAACTTAAAATGTCAAAACTGAGATTGCATATCTTGGTTACACTCTGTCTTTTAGTCAAACTCTGCATTACCAGACACTGGCTTGATTGCACCAAGATGTCCTGGAGAGGGTTTAGAAGTTTGGCTATTAAATACATTACTTCACAGAAACTCCTAATAACAAACTCACACAAGCATACCTACTACCTGACATTTTGGAATTCCATATTTGAGCACTTAGTTGATAATTAAGTATGCACAAACTAAGGCAGTACATCACTTCTACATTCTCACCTTATATATGCATATTGAATTCTTTCCTTTCCCCATTTTTCCTTACCCCATATTGTACGATGGCTCAAGATAAGTATTATATCTCTTCCTTTACTTGCTCTACAAGTTTCACCTATGGCAATTACTTTGTGCTCAGTTACAATATTCACCTTCTTGTATTTAGATTTTGCAATAGGTTTACTTCTAGGGGTTATATTACTTTTATGCAGCACTATTATACATATTGTATATAGTTAGTTGGTATATGTTCTCTTCTGTATTACTGCTCATTGTTAAACTGCAATTATTTGTGATATATATGTATTGTAAAATCAATAAAATTTCTATTTGAAAAAAAAAGAGCCACGCTCATGTGCGGAGAACTGAGACAGACTGAGGTTGTGGGGCACTCCTAAGCCACAGAGGAAATTGCATTATAATTCACCATTTCCAATAATTCCTGGAAATAATTTGTTTTCAGCTTAAAAGTCATTTGGATACATAAATTTAATTAGCTGGTAGGCAAAATAGTTATTTTTCCTGTTTTTATTCAACAGCTGCATAATCTGTTTCAAATGCTGCATAAAATGATGGATTCTAGTCTGATCTGGGATGCCCTGACAACCCAGCCATATAACTGGCATGCTAGAAAAAGCAACATACATTGCCCAGTGTGACAAGCTTGATAAGCTAACAGTGATGTCAAATTAAGTGTTAAAAGGGCACTACAGAAAGGAAAACAACTCATATAAAAATGAGGAGACCATCTAGACCTGGACATCAAAAACAGTCTTCTAGGAATTAGCCAGATTAATGCAGTTAATCCACCTTCAATGTACATAGTATTATGTCTGAGACCACTAAACTGCCATTAGATTGTTGAAAGAAAGGGTGGGAGACATAAAGAATATGCAAGATTGGAATAACTTTAGAACTGTCAGACTGAGGGCAGGACTAGGGGTATCTTGCTTCTGGCTCCAAGCACATGGGCGCGACCCGCTATGGGATCAGTGTCAGGTGGGGAGTTTGATTGGGGTGGTACACCTCTCAAAGACTAAAGCAGGTGTCTTAAGGTGAGCTCAGGGAGGACAGAAACTTCCCGTGGAGCAGAAGGGCAAAAGCTCGCTTGTTCTTGATTTTCAGTATGAATACAGACTGTGAAAGTTGGGCCTCATGATTCTTTTGGCTTTTTGGGTTTTAAGCAGGAGGTGTCAGAAAAGTTACCACAGGGATAACTGGCTTGTGGCAGCCAAGCATTCATAGTGATGTCGCTTTTTGCTCCTTTGATGTTGGCTCTTCCTATCATCGTAAAGCAGAATTCACCAAGCGTTGGATTGTTCACCCACTAATAAGGAACACGAGCTGGGATTAGATGGTTGTGAGACAAGTACATTTTACTCTACTGATGATGTGTTGTTGTGATAGTAATCCTGCTCAGTACAAGAAGAAACACAGGTTGAGACATTTGGTGTATATGCTTGGCTGAGGTGTGAAGCTACCATCTGTGGAATTATGACTGAATGCCTCTAAGTTATAATCACACCTAAATGTAATGATACCACAGTGCCACGGATCTCTTGCTATTGACCACAGCAAAAGTCCAGTTACAGAAGATGAATCATCTAACAAAGTATGGGGTAGCTGCAGCATTACCAAACTCACATATACTCACTGCCTGTACAGTAGTCAGGGCATTGTATGTCTTTGTTCTTGGATGTGTCATGCCATCTGCCAGAGTGTAACATAGCATGCCCTTCATGTCAATTAAATTGTTAACTACTACCATGTGGGCAGAGTCACCATGCAGGAGCTGGTTGAGATTTGTCACCCTCATTTACAGACAGTAGAATTCATGGAATGGTTACCCTGTATATACTAATGTATGTGAAACTTTGAGAATACTAACTACAAGGACCTTTCAGCAATCAAAGGAGGACATCCTGACTTCTGCCTCAAGGATACTTTGCCATTTCCAGGCTACACTGTGTATCAGACATAAGCTAACCAAGTAACAAATCATTGAGGTCAGGGCAGTTATCATCATTTGCACAGGTGGGAAGGAACACAGTGTGCAGTGTCATCCAAAGAAAATTTTGTGTGTGATGATATGAGTGATATTAACCAGGTGCTGTGTGTTAGATTAAGGAAGACTGAATGTGTGGCACATTGGGTAGGGAAACGCTACCATTACAACTTCTATGCGTGTGTGTGTGTGTGTGTGTGTGTGTGTGTGTGTGTGTGTGTGTGTGTGTGTGTGTGTGTGTGCGTGTGTGTGTGTGTGTGTGTGTGTGTGTGTGTGTGTGTGTGTGTGTGTGTGTGTGTGTGAATTTATGTGTCTGCTGGTACACAACCTCTGCAAAATTTTGCAGCACTGTGGTGAGTTCATAAAGATAAGTTCAGGGGTCCACAACACTGGAAGTTGACATGGAATGGCCATAGGAAGTAATTTATGGCTCCTGTCCTATGTGGACAGGGAGACCTGTGCTCTGCAAGTTGCTTACAGAGCATATCATTTAAGTCATATATATATATATATATATATATATATAGAGAGAGAGAGAGAGAGAGAGAGAGAGAGATAGAAGGAGAGATCTACCAACTTAACACATCTAATGTTGCTGTTAATCAGGAATAACAATAAAACATGAACAAAAGGTTGTATCTCCAAGTTGATGTTAACCTCAAGCTCAGTCTGTTTTGGACCTTAATGATGGAACAGAATCTCCTTTTTGGTACTTAGGTGCACTGTCTATTAATGCAGATTTCATCACATCTCTTTAGACCAGTCATTGAATATAATGACCCCCTGCGGCAAAACATCTGTCAAGACACATGCAACAAACTGGAATACCCACAGGTGGACCAACTCAAAGCCCTGTCACTATACTCAGTATTCTATAGACTGCTAAGCAGTGACCAGGGTCTGGCACACAAGGCAGTCTCTTTCCAAATACTGTTGGATTTACTACACAAAACCAAGCCAAATGGCATCATAAATACTCAGTCTAGGGATCCAAATCTCTTCTGCAACATCAATGCAATGATTTTGAGGGGCAGGTTTATCTCACAGAGGATACCACTGCTCTGGAAAAGACTTCAAACCCACATAAAACAAAGTTCATCCTCATCCAATACTCAAGTGCAACTTGGATCGATGGATGTGAAACAGAACATTTATCCCAAGACTGCTTCCTGTACTACTGAGATCAGAGGCAGTTCCTAAATGCTTTATCCCATGCATGCATCCTCTCAAATTATCTATGGTATGATCCCAGTTATTCTCATTAGGGGTAATATATAATTATCAGCCATGGGATGGGTAAGGCCAATCTCTATTTAAATGGGATAGGTTAATTCAAGCACAAAAAGTGAAATTAGCTAGCCTTAAAATGTTTGCAATGGCAGCAAGCCTAGTACTTATCTATGAACCTTTAAACTTATAAATGCAGAAGAGCTAAGCAAATAATCTACCATTTCTTACTCCCATACAAAAACAAAATAAAAGAAAAGTCTGACGTTTCCCATTCTTCTCAAATAGTCTGAGATTATTTATCTTTGATAAGTGCTTTCATCTGAATACATGAATTATTTCACTCTCCTCTCCCTTTCTTTGTCACTTCTCTTTCTTATGAAATTATTTTTTGTTTGTTATTCAGATTTTCTCCATTTTTTTCTCCATTTTGTACAGCAGCTGTCATGGTCTATAATCCCCTAGCAGGCACAGCTTTCCCCTGCATCTTCTCAACCAGCATCCTGTTCTGCCTCCCAAGTGGATGCAGTCATAGATAGTCAGGTGGCTACCTGTCCTGCCCCTGGTGGTGTTTCACCATCTTGATGTGCTACTGTCCCCCATGATGCACTGCTAGTAGACAGGAATTCATCACACAAGGAGAGCAGTGAAGATGGTGGGGGATATGTTAGGTCAGCAACTTAAAGTGTGCATTGACAACCTAGAAAGGCTCTTGTTGTGGTTGGTACATTCACATTCCTGTCCAATCCTTCCATCACCACCTTAGACAGGACCTATTGGGGAGGGAGGTCAGGGTGCTGTCTAATCTCCTACTGAGTGTTGCACAGGCAGTGCAATATAGAAGTCCATACCAGCCCAAACCCCCATCCCTGGGTTCCCCTCCTATGTTTGTCAATATCCTCATCTGTTTGTTGCCCAGTCCTCTTTATCATCAGTGTCCTCCATTTGTCTGTGTGTGTCACTAAAACCGTGGTCTTCACTGCACTCAGTGTGTAAGCATCTCTTGTGTCAGTCTTTGTCTATGTTATGTTTGAGCATTTGCTCCTGACACTGATCCACAGCCTGGTGTCATACCTTCACCTTCCCTTATATCTTTTTCTAGAAAAATGTATATGCGTCCCACAAAAAAAAAAATGTAACTTCCTTCTTCTCTCCACTTCTGTATGTACCTTCATCGATTCTCTAGTGTATTATCCTCTGCTTGATGCCCCCTTTTCCTCATGTCCTGTACTACCTTTTCCACCCCATGTTATGTTCAGGAAACAGATGTAATCATTGTAGTGATGCTTTACAGCAACATGCTGCTTTTCCTGTCTTCTTGCATCTTGGCGCATGTGCATATGTTAGGTCAGGCGCTTCTTCCCTACTAATCAGCATTCTGCTTTTCCTTTGTTCTTGTGACTTAGTGCATAGGCATATGTTAAGGTGGGTGCTTGATCTCTGCTTGTCAGTGTTTCTCATCTCAGTCTTAGCCACAGCTACAAGTTTTTGTCTTTCACCACAGGTCCTGTTCCTAGCATGAGCAGGTTTACTAATTAACTACAACCTGACAATTTTCACCTTCTAAATTCGTAATGGATATACATTGGTAATGAGAACTGACCAACTTTGAGCTACAAGATGTACCCATGTGAAGTAATCCACAGTTGGACAAGATGTTTTATGTTTCATACTTGCTTGGGTACATTAATTTGTGATATGAGAACTGTGCTAAAGGCATAGTATATCAACTTAACAAGAGATGCTGATGGCTGCTACAAGGGGCAATCCGTTTTGGGAATGATTAAAATCTATTTGACATCTCAATCTGATATTTAAACTGGCTCACTAGTACAAAATGGAAGACGGCTCTTCATGATAAATGGAATTATTTTTGTTTGTTGCCCCTTTTAATGAGTATGTTTAATTATTATGAACAATGCATATAGTTGATCATATTATTCGAATGTTAAAAAGTGTTTATTTTATCATTTGTCTTTCATTGCAAGTCAAACTATGCCATGCACATTATCTGACTGAGGTCTTGTTGAAAATTACCACATTAGTTATATGTTAATGGGTTGATATTTGATGTTAAGTCCACTAATAACTGAATCATATTGCACTGTAAAGTTGCATTTGATTTTGCAATAAAGAAAAAAAAATAGGCTGAGGTCAGCTAGCAATATTTCAGTTAAAGACAGCAATAGGTTGTGAATCATGCATCTTGAAGTAAGGAGTCTGAGTCCCACAATTTGCATTTTGGGTGATTAAGTGCATAATCAATTCAAAATCTACCTGGTTGGAATTTGTGTAAAAAAAAAGTAAACTAAATCTGAAAATTCTGAAAAAAATGTATGTCAAGTTTTATTAACTGCTTGGTTTGTTAAACCAGAAATAAATTTATTCAGTTTTACTGAATGTTGACCCCAGTCTTGTTTGGCAAATGACATAATAAGATTTCACTGCATCATTAATATAGCACAAGAATATGCTGTATGGTGTCTGTGACACCATCACAATTGTGAAGATGACATATTCTGTGCGCAGAAAGAAGGCAGCATAGCAAACTCCTAGTCTAAGCATCTTATGGCTGTCACTACATGGTTCTTAGTGAAATATAGAATGCATTAAATTATGCTGTTAGAGCATACTGAACAACTCGATTCAGTACAGCATATAAAATAATATGAAAAACACAAACTGTTTGGAATCATTAAGTTAAACATTTTCCACACAAGGGCCATTTTAAGCAAACCATACATTATGTCGTGCTTCTGTTTTAAACAGAGAGACATTCTTGTGGCATCTTAAGTTATAACATGAGTCACAGATGATTAACGCTGTCATTTTCAACAAGCTGAGTCTTCACATATTGCTCTCTTTTTCTCATTCTTTTTAATGAACATTTTCTTTGATTGGTTCTCTTTGGGAAGAAGCCTTTTTTTTTACTTTCATCTCCGAATGCAGCAGCTTCTAATAATACTCTCAGACTAAGAGGTTTCTAATGATGTATGACATAGGGATCTTGATGACTTCTAATCTATACAACACAGTGGAGTTGATGACTTCTCATCTTCTAGGTAATATAAAAAGAATCTCCTGCCATACATGATTGATATGCCGTGCGTGCATCTGCCTCAAATATAAATCCTTCCTTATTTATGAAGGCACTTTTCTTTATTTGCTGTTTCTTTTTCCACCCTTTATTTTTTTAATTACCTGATCCAACAATAATTCATCACACTCTCTGAAATAACCTGACGGCACATTTCCGTTACTTTGCTCAAGCTCCATTTTTGTTTCTCAAGCTCCATTTTTTTCTCTTTGAGATCTTGCACTGGTTAGTTAAACATGACAATTATATACATGACTGGTTTTCTGCTTTTGGCTCAGAGGTCACAGTAGAGTCCAAGAATTGGAAGAAATCAGCTGTGTTATATTTTATTAATACCATTATCACCTTGAGCTGTCCACTGTCTACAGATAACAGTCAGCACTGTGAATCATTAACAATGACTTTCATTTTCTTTCTAATTCATTTCAGCCTCAGTGAACTGAATGACAAATGAGGGGAAGGCAACAGAGACAGTCTTCGCATGGGAAATTCTCTCCTGTCCTTGCAGTCTGCACTGTATATATTTAGTTATGAGAGGAGTGTTGTTGAGTCATTGTATGTAAATAATAAAAAATAAGTTTAAATTTAGTTGACACATTTGACAAAGCTAGATACTCAGAGCATATCAGTTAAGAAAGCATAATGCAGCCATATTTTAATAGAGTTACTTACTGTACATATTCATCATAAAGACATTTACACGTTCTTTATGCCTAAAATGACTTTGCTTATTCCTAAGGTCTGTTCAGAAATGGAATTCTATTCAGTTGTATAATATGAATTAGCCAAAGAGATTCCAAACAATGTGCAAAAGGTCAGAAGGTGAGGCAGCCATGAAAGTAAGATCCAATAACAAATCCTCTAATCATAAGTCTCTGGCTTTGTTACACACAGGAATGGAGCCTTGACTGTGATCCAGGTGTCTGGGGTTCATATAATGGCTCTGGCTCTGGAGGGACAAGGAGGTGGGGTATGTGGCCTAATCACCCGTCCTGATGGAGGAAGAGGTACAGTTGCATTAGGGATCATACTGGGTGATGTGATCTCCCTGACTGAAAGTGGGTAGACCACAACTCTTGTTGCATGGGAAGAAACAGAGCCAGCTGTTGGGAATGCTCATGCAGATGTGCAAGTATGTCCTATATGAATGATCCATTTCACACCTCTTACCAGTACCTATCTGGCTGCATTCAAGTTAGGGCTGAAGAGAGAAAAGAAAATATAAACTGCCCCTGATGGCAGTCTAGATAACAGATCTTCCTGGTAGCCCTTCACCAAGGTGATGGGACAATGAATGGGCTAGCCTCCTTGCAGTTTGCTAAGGCTTGTTCTCTGCATCAGCAGTATGCAGTGAAAACAACTTTTTCTTCCTGTAGCTATGCACCACATCTCTAATGCTAGAAATTTCCAGCGGCTGAATTTGGAACAAGTGTCACCCCCCACCAGCACCCATTATTCAGCTTCCAACTCCTCAGGTCATTGGGCATTCTGTTCTGCCCTTTAAGATAATCTTCATTTTGTATATTCTGTATGTTCTCCTTCACTAGGCCTTGTCTGCCTCCTGCATTTTAATATACTGAGGGTGACAACCTTTGCTGCTGTCTATGATGCCATTGTTTTTTTTTTTTTTCTGTGAGGTGGACCTTAACTTCAGTTGTGTATAGTTGTTAGTGTTGTTTCTCACATTGGCCTGTTACAAGGATGTTTTTCATCGTTGTTTAAAAATATGCTCAAGTCACTAGCATAAGGCAAGAAATGTCAGGTACAAATGTGAAATGATGTAGGAAAGATAATCAAATTTTAAGTAGAATATGAATTTTATGACACTCCTGTCCCTTTTACAGTTCTACAGTTTGTTTATTTAGGTTTCAAACTCATTGCAAATCGGTTACTTTTAAAACACTAGATTTTTAGTTCACCTATACAGCACTTTAGATTAATTATCTTTAACCATAAGCCATTGACAAAGGTTTCCTTGCATTCGTGATCATTAAAAAAGGCCTCATAATTACCTTGTTCTTATTAGCCACCCATGTTATGCTAATGGACATAATAATGTAATTATTGATCTTTTTGACAAATTAAGTATAAGATTTCAAGACTGAAATAACATACATACCCTCTTAAAGTAACAACATTAAGGTATTCCCAGAGGTTTTGTTAATATTCACGTTACTCAGTCTCTGTAGGCAATGCTGCTCTCATCTCTGCCTTGTGGAACATTATGCTCCTGGGGATTCATTAGCTGCATCATTATCATAAACTTGCACCATACCTTACTACTTGGGTAATGCTTCATATGAGCACATTATCATAGCTGTTGTCTGAGGTCATTTTTTCAACATGATGATAAATATTTAGTTCATATAGGTAATAAATTCTGCACAGCTTATGTTTCTGGAAATTGTAAGAACAATTTAAGCAGAGGATGATCTGGAAACCTTTGATTTTGTTTAAGATGACAAATAATGACTGTATGGGCCACCAGACCTAACCATGAGATATCATATAAGCTGAGCAACCTAATTATGTAACACTTCACAGCCTCACGGCAACACCAACACACAGGCATAGCTACACATAGTATATATGCATATACGTGCAGGTACAAACACACACACACACACACACACACACACACACACACACACACACACACACACACACACACACACACACACATGCACACATGCATGCATGCACACGCATGCACACTAACACAGAAATACACAGACTCAAAGAGGATATGTACACATACACACAAACTAGCTGGCACATGTGATGCAATCATGCACAAACATGATCTGGAATGTGCACAAACACAAAAAAATGTAAATACCACCCTGTCATTATAATGATAGGGTCTCGTCTGCCTCATGCATTCCTCAGTTACGCTGCTCTTTCTCATCCTTATTCTTGCTCAGAAAGGTATTTTGGATAATCTGCCATCCTTCTTCTTGGGTAGTTAGACAAGCTGGCAACACAGTATAGTATGAGTCAGGGTGCTGTTTATCTGATGCAATGATTCAAACGAGCTCCTTGGCAAGGGGCCATGAGATGTTTGGAAATGAATAATAGGCAGATAATACTATTGATGTATACTGTTACTGTACTTAAAATACATGAATAAGCTGAATAAAGGGTCAGTGAAGTCCATATACAGTATCTGGGCTGCCCTTTTTCTTAAAAAAATGAATGTAATTCATCACTTAAATAGACCTATTTAAGTGATTTACTTGCTAAAGAGAAATGCAAGTGCTCTCTCAACATAAGTCAGCTGAAATATACTCTGGCTTGTTTACTGGGTCATAAAGGCATATTGGCAACATGTAACTTAAAATCCATAGGTTCATAGGTAGGTATCAGGCTATCGGCCCTAGGGCCTATACAAGCCCAGCCAAAAAGGTACCCTGGCTTTTGCCACACAAGAAAATTATTTTCCTGTGCCACTGTCGAGCAGAGCCACAGAAGTGATCCCTGGGGTGAATTTCCTATTTCCCTGGAATTATAGATAAACTCACTAAACTAGGTATAGATCCCTATGTCACAAGATGGGTTTCCAACTGGCTCACTGACAGAACCCACACTGTGTAAGTAGCAGACTCCAAATCTGACTTCAGACCAGTGACAAGTGGAAAACCACAGGGTTCAGTCCTGGGTCCTCTCCTGTTTGGTATCTACTTCTCTGAAGTGCAGGCTAACACAGAAGGTCTTTGGCTAATGAAGCTCACATATGACTGCAAACTAGGAGCCATAATAGAAACTCCTAACGATGTGGACATCCTAAAAGGGCCTCACTGAGACAGATGCCTGGTGTCAAAACCATGGCCACAAGCTCAATGCCAAAAAGTGCATTGTCATCCCCTTTGGTAAAAACTCTGTACCCATGAACTACAACATAGGCGGTAGTATACTTAACACTGAAAGTGTGATAAGACACCTTGGGACACAGGTGGACAGTAGTCTCTCCTTTGAAAATCACATCACCACAGTAGTCAGGAAATCCTTCTACGTGGCACACCTCATCACAAAAGGTTTCTCATCCAGAAAAAAGAGGACATTGTTCACCTCTACTCATCACTGATTAGACACATTATAGAGTACAACGCCCTTTTTGGTACAAGACATCTACAACAACTGGAAAGGCCACAGAAATACCTCACAAAGAGGATTACCGGCCTCAAAAAGATGCCCTATGCAGACCGTCTCAAAAAATTCCAGCTTTACTCCGTCGCATATCGCCTACACAGAGGTGATCTCTGCCTAACATACAAAGCTTTGTCAAACCCAGAGCTGTTGGACATGCTCCACTTAAAGAATTCCCAGTCCCTCCAAGCTACACACTCTAGGGACCTAAACCTTGTCACCACAATAAACAGAACATGCCGGGGGGATAGATTCCTGTCCCAGAGACTTCTGGAATAAACTACCTATCTATATCAAACAAAGCTCCTCATTAGCACTCTTCAAGAAAAATCTTGATGATTGGATGGGAAATGGAAAATTCACCCCAGGGATCACTTCTGTGGCTCTGCTCGACAGGGCACAGGAAAATAATTTTCTTGGGTGGCGATAGCCAGGGTACATTTTTTGGCTAGGCTTATATAGGCCCTAGGGCCAATAGCCTAGTACCTACCTATGAACTTATGAACCTATAAGACCCTTTTGGAGTATACTGATATCATTTGAGATTCAATGATTGCACCTAGTTTGCAGTCGTCTGTAAACTTGGTCAGCAATAGCCCTTTAATTTTGGCCTGAAATTCTGAGAAGTATATAACAAACAGTAGGGGGTGCAGCACTGACCCCTGTGGCACCCCACTGGTAACTGGTCTGCTGTTTGATGTGGAGTTACCCACTTTGATAGTGTGTGTCTGGTTGTGAGCCATTGGCAACCCATCTTACAATGAAAGGGTTTACATTAATTTTGCTAAGTTTATCAGTAATGCCTGAATATGGGGTTGTGTTGAAAGTTTTTGCTAAATTGAGGTAGGCTGTGTGCACAGATTTGTCCTCATCAATGGCCTTGGTCATACTTTCAATGAACACCAAAATCCAAACCAAACAATGAAACACCATGAAATCAAAATATATACTTTGCATTACTGTGACGTCATGAATACAAATAAAATAACATAATTTACTCTAACTGAATTTTATTAAATGTACTTCATAATACAATGATGTTAAAACCGTGAACTGTAATATTATTGATCTTGAAATAAAAATGTTATTGATCTTGAAATAAAGATCTTGATTAAAGACAATAATATGACTTTGAGCAAACTTTTTAAAGAAGCTAATGACTTGGACAAAAAATTAAAAGAAGATATTAATTTCAGTAAATATGATTATGACTATCACCGAATATTTAAATCCATTGACGAGAAGGTCATAAAACATTATAGCCTATAGTGAAGGTTTTGCATATCCCCAGCCACCCACATCACAGATTTGGGGAAAACAATTGGCTAATGGAAAAGTTAACACTAATATTAATCAGAACAATGTGAGTAGACCAGAGAATGCTGGTACTACTTCAATTATAGATGATTTTTGTGAAGCAGAATCAGATTTTGAGACAGCAAGGCAACATTCCGGAATCAATTTCAACAACAGAGAATGAACAGTTATGGACAGAACCTGAGAAAATGATTGCAGTTTGAATGGACCAAAATTATATTTTAATAACAAAGGGGATTTCACTGTTTATAATTATTCTGATTTGTCTTTTGATTTGAATATAGGTGATTTAATGGCATATGGGCAAAATTTTGTTCCGAGTAGGAAAATGAATATAGTGCAAACTATTATTGACTTAAAAACTTACACCAGAAAGTTGAATTTTTCACAAATGTTTAGGAACAATGACAGTGTAATCAAACCTTGATATGTGTCGAGCACGTTCAACCCTCCATTACATGCAACAATTGAAAGGTTTGAAAAAGCATGTGAATTGGATTTTAGAACCTTAAACAATACGGCCCATAATGGATTTAATCAATATATAAAATATAATTTGTCAAAACATGACTATGAAACATTGATTTATATATCTAATATTGATACAGTGAGATTTATTAAACCTGACAAAGGCGGAGGTATTACTATTTTTAACAACAGTGATTATATACAAAAAATGTTGAATATTTTAGAAAGTGGTACATATTTACCAAGTTCAATGAATGAAAAGAATGTAGCATATAGGAAAATAAGGGGTATTATATATGACTTATTTATTGAAGGAATGCTAACAACTGATGAATTTAATTATTTAAATATTGATTATCCATAAAAATATCACTAGTCCACCTTTTAGGTTAATAGTTGATGCACAGGGGTCCATCACATACCCGATAGCTAACTTTTTAGACAATAAATTGAAGGAGTATATAAAGGCAGAAACACACCTTTTGAAAGATTTTTGGCATTTTTTAGAGAATTTAAACTCTTTAACATATGATGAAGAAGATTTGTTGGTAACTATAGATGTTAAAGATCTTTATTCATCTATTCCTCATAGTGAAGGTATTAGAATGTTCAACACTTATTATACAAGAATGGGACTTAGTAACCATTCTGTTGAATTGTATGAACAATTGTTGGAAATAATACTTAAGAACAATTTTATTTATTTTAATAAGAATATTTATATTCAAAATGTGGTGGACTTTATGCAAATACAGTTATGTATGTATGGGAATATGACCATGTTTTCACTTCAGATTATTTTAAATTTTGTAAACTTTACCTCCGCTTTTTGGATGATATTTTCATTGTTTGGACTGGAAATAGTGAAGTTTTAAATGAGTTTTTAGAATATTTAAACCACACAACGTCCTTTTTAAAATTTACACTAAATTATGACCTGCGTAACATAGCTTATTTAGATGTATGGTTAGAAAAAGATAGTGTATGTAATTCATACAAAACGAAAATTTATCGAAAAGAAACTTATAGCAATACACTGTTGCATTTCAATAGTTGCCATCCTTTCCCTCAGAAAAAGGCTGTAATTAAAGGCCAATTCGTGAGGGCTGCAAGGATGGTAAGTGTATGGGAAGACTTCAAGCTAGAATGTCAACTTTTGGGTAATATGTTTAAAAACAGAGGATATCCGGATTATTTGGTAGAAGAAGTTCAGAGAGAGGTCACTAATAAAAGGGCCAATTTAATTTATAAACCCTTACTGAAACATGTAGATTCAACACCGGAATCCACAGCTGGCAATATAAATAGTGATATCAATCATTCAGGAACTTCTGTAAATACATTTGAAATAGGAAGTAATGACAACAGTGTTCACACACAGAGCACTAACAATGCTACCAAAAATAACAAGGATTTTAGAAGTGCATTCATTACTAATTACAGTTTACATAGCACTATCATTAGGCAAATTTTGAATAAAAACTGGCAAATAATTAAAAATGATCTGACATTACATGGTATTATGGAAGATAAACCCATGATAGTGTACAAAAAGGGTAAAAACATAAAGAGGTTGTTCGAAGGCAGTAACAATAACTCCATAGGCAGAACTTTCAGATGTGGTAGATGTAAATATTGTAAATTCGTGTTTGAAACTAATCAATTAATTATTAACAACTATAAGGTCACACTAAATCACAAAGCATGCTGTAACACGGAAAGAGTAGTATATTGTGCGCTCTGTCAGGTATGTCCCATGTTTGAACACATTAGGGCTATAAGGGACCAAAATGACCTTAATGCTCTTGCTAAGCATGTTATGTTTTTTCCAGAACACAATTTTAAGTTTGTGGTTTTAGATGTAATCAAATTGGATGTTAGAGAAGGTGCATGGCA
Source organism: Protopterus annectens (assembly GCF_019279795.1). Taxonomy (NCBI): domain Eukaryota; kingdom Metazoa; phylum Chordata; order Ceratodontiformes; family Protopteridae; genus Protopterus; species Protopterus annectens. Next base: position 186,235,192 of record NC_056750.1, on the reverse strand, counting down.
ACCGCTTCTGGAAAAACACGAATTGGAATGGCAGTTGAGACTGAATTCCAACAATTGGCCAGGAATGAATAACCATATTTCCATCAGCAGTATTTTAAAATTAAAAACTTTGAATAGATAGATGTGACGTTTTAGTGAAAAAAAAAATTTTAACACCAATTATATATATATATATATTTTTTTTTTTGTTTTATATTTATATATTTGTATATTTAAATATTTAATATTTATATATTTTATATATTGGTGTATATAGTCAGATTAAATATATGTTATTGAAATTCATTTAATGTATTATATATAGTATATTCCAATATATTATGATTATAAATTTATGAATTTATAAATGAATATAATTTGAATTTTAGATGACATCTATTTTGTTGATGATTTAATCATATATATTTATATATTTATTAATATTTATTTATTTATTATTCATATTATACGGGAAATATTATATTATGTATTTTTACTTATTAATTTGTGTTCAACAGTTAATTACAATGATATCATGAGATAGGTCAGAATACAGTCTCATAGATTAATTACATATGTATGTTATTATATTTGATTTTTTCTTAGTTTAAAAGGGGCCAGTGTTTTAGATCAGGATATTTGTAGGGTTCATTTTATTTCATTTTATTTTATATAGGAATGACAGTCTCATTACACGCATCAGGGCTTATCTTTGACTATTTTAGTTACTTTAGAATACGATCCATCCATTTTTATTTCAAGATCAATAACATTTTTATTTCAAGATCAATAATATTACAGTTCACGGTTTTAACATCATTGTATTATGAAGTACATTTAATCAAATTCAGTTAGAGTAAATTATGTTATTTTATTTGTATTCACTTGAATATGGCATTTGTATTTGAAAAGTTGATTTCATGGTGTTTCATTGTTTTATGCTAATAAAGTATTCTGTTTGGTTATACTTTCAATGAAAGCCACCAGAATTAACAGGCAGGATCTGCCCTTCATGAAGCTGAATTGGGTAGGATCCAGGGTTTGGAAGTCACCCATGTCTTTATTTATGAGGTCTGTAATTATACTTTCCATGGCCTTATAGATGAGGTTGGTCAGGCTTATAGTTCTGTAATTCCCTGGGTCTGTTGCTAGGCCACCTTTGTGGAGGGGAATAACTGCAGCTCTTTTCCATTCCGCAGGAACAAAGCCTGTGGTTATTCTATGATTGAAAAGGGTACTTAGTGGTGATGCTAGCTCATATTTTAGCCTGTTTTGAAGACAGCCTAGGATGTCGTCTGGTCCCATAGAGGCTGTGTGTTTTTGCCTTGGACAGGACTTTGAGGACCTGCTCTTCAGGTATGTGGGGGGGTTTGTTGTAAGTCAGGGGGTGAAATTTTCACCAAACCTATCCACTAGCAGGTCTGCTATGACTGTGGAGTCAGTGTATATGATACCATTGGCCACTAGTTCTGCACATGCTTGGGTCCTACCCTATAAGTTGTGTACACAACTGTAAAAGACCTTATGGTTATCCTTGGCTGTACTTGCTATGTTTCTCTCAAAGGAGCCCTTGGAGAATTTGACAAGTTGTATTATTTGCCTTTTGAGGCTGAGGAGGGTGCTTTTCCACTGTTAGGGCCTTGCCTTTGTTTTCTTGGACAGCAACCTTTTGCATTTATTTTAAAGTTTGGTGATGCTGGATGCCCATCATGGCAGCTTATTTTTTTTTTTCTTGGATCCCTGGCTTTGATTCTTGCTGATACAGCTGAGTTTATACACTTACATAAGTGATTGTACAGGGCTTTAGTGTAAGCTTCGGCATAGTTACCACTTCCAGCTTGGGGTGGAACTTGGAATTGCATTTATACCTTCACCAAGGAGGCTAAACTTTGCCTTGATGAAGTTTTGCAGTTTGATTTCACCCTTTGTGAGTTCTGCTGTTAGTGTCAGCACATTGGTGATTGATTTGTGGTATGTTTTAACTAATGAGAGTCTGACAGTTGCAGCAGTGCACCTGTTTAATATGTTAGTGAGTACCAGACCTAGAATGTTGGTTCCTCTTGTTGAGATATGGCCAATTTGTTCCAGGGCATGGGAATTCACAAATTCAAGGATCTTTTGCACTAGCGAGTTTGGGCAAGTGTAGGTTTCCCAGTTGATGGTTGGATAATTGAAATCTCCCATAACCAGTGTGTTTGGTAACATTTAGTTTGTCTCCAGTTTGGTCAAGTAGGCTTCATGGGCATCGAGACCCATGGAGGGGATCTATAACTGGCTATGACTTGAATGGGGACCTTACCCACCGTAACCTTGACCTGGATTAACTCCATGGAGTTGTCCAGTCTAACTAGGTTGGAGGTGAATTTATCTCTAATATAGATTGAAATACTGCCTCCTTTTGCTTTCATGTGTTCATTTTGAGGTCTAAAGGTGTAAAAGGCATTGTAGTCTTGCAGGGTCAGGGTACTCTCCAAGGCCTTGAACCAAGTTTTTTATGATTGCATAGACATCTACATCTTTTAGTGATAGAAGTGCTTCCAGAGAGTATCCATATCTATACCTGTATTATATCTATACCTGTATTATATCTATACCTGTAGTATATCTATGTCTATATCTTTATCTTGATACACACACACACACACACACACACACACACACACACACACACACACACACACACACACACACACACACACACACACACACACACACACACATCTCAGTTCATCAGAATACTTACAGCAACAAGCTTTATAGTGAAGTTGGAAAAAAATGGGAATAAGAAAGTGTACAATAACCCTCAATGTGTAATCACTGATTTAGTAAATTTAGATGTTTGGGAATCCAGTGGTATAGAAGGCCTTAATAATCCCTGAAATATCTTTTTCTGAGAGTTTGAGAGGTGCACTGCTTTCAGAGATCATAAAATAGTGTGTTTAGGGAATCTGCTGTATTTTCCACCTTTGTGTGATCTTGGAGCTAGTTTAATTAGAAAAGTGAGCATGCAAGGGGGGGTGGGTTCTACAATAACAATTATTTATAGGTGTTTTACACAATTTTTGATGGAAGAGTTTTGATAGTTGCGTGATCTATTCAATCTCGAAGTGTGTTTGCTTGTGTGTGTGTGTGTGTGTGTGTGTGTGTGTGTGTGTGTGTGTGTGTGTGTGTGTGTGTGTGTGTGTGTGTGTGTGTGTGTGTAAATGGGATTATGTGAAATAAACAAATGACTGAAACTTTGACTTTCAAAATATTAACAGCATAACATCGAAAATGTGACCGTCACTGCACTACTATGCATGCACCAAAATCAAACTTAGCAAATAAAAATTTTCAAAAGAAAAAACAGCAGAAAACATTGCTTTCTGCAGAATTGCTAAATTTACTAATAATTACATAAAGTAACCCTACATAAAATCAGGGAAAGAGCATTTCCCTAAGCCTCAAGAATTGTGTGATCTTACACACCTGTTGACAACAACCACTTTCACAGAAAAAAATGGCACAACCACATGAATATATATATATATATATATATATATATATATATATACACACACACACACACACACACACACACACACACACACACACACACACACACACACACACACACACACACACACACACACACATACACACACACACACATATAGGTAATACATATATGAGCATACTTAGAAAATGATCTAAACTCAAAAATGTATATACTATAGCAGGTGAATTGATTGAATAAGCAATTTGTCCACATGTACAAAAAATGTCAATACTTGTCTGCATCATAGTTCATAACTATAACCCAAAAATAGGGTATACACCTTCAGCTGTGATTATATAGCCATGGAGTTACTATATATGAGCAAGTCCACCCTAATCTCGAGTTTCTACAACTTCTCTGATGGCAAAAAAACAAACCTTTGCTCACATCAACCATCAAACCCAAGAAAAAAAAATCATCCAGATAATGCACTGCTTTCTAAGAAGAGACTCTGTGTTGCCACAGCCAGCGTAAAGGTGTACTAAATTTCTAAAGCATAGCACACACCACTGCACACCCTATGAGCATGACCTTGCCTGAATGAAACCTCCCACCCAGTGACATGCTGAGCAACAGCCAATCTTCCCACTGAGCCAGAAGGATGACTCGATATTCAGCTTCACCAGCCAAGGATCTGCAAACTGTGTGATCACTTTCTTGGCATCACCCAGTGAAGCATTCTCTACTTGTACATCAGACTTAGCAATATAGTCATTAATTGACTCCCCATCCTGGAATGACAAACGATGAATCAGATTTATTTATTTAACATTTGTTATGGAGCTCCCTTGGGGTATTCTTTGACCCCAAACATAACAGAGAAAGTCTAAAACTGGCAAAAGGTGGGATGTCGAAAGGACCTAGTATGCGACAAGCTCACAGCTCCTTATCAATTAATCCTTACAAATTAACTTACTTCCCTGGCACCAAATCAAATTCTTCACCACCCTTCCATTTTCCTCATCACTGACTTAATTGGAAAACCTTGTGAAACCCCTCTAATCAGCTCTACTGATATGTTCTCACCTGGAAAGCCTACAAGCAATCTAAATAAGACTTACACATCAATGGAAGAGTGGGAGTGATTGATTAGCTCCCTGCCCATGAAAGGCCCAAGCACCCTGCTGCCCTGGTAAATTCTCTCAACCCCTCATCACTAGCTGACTTCGATACTCCAAGATAAAAACAACCACTCCCTATCACCAAAGCCCCCAGACATCTGACCTTGGCCAACATCTTTGCACCAACAGTAATGCGCTGAATGCGTACCTCTGGAAACTGAACAAACGGGTGGAAACTGATAGGCTGACCATAAACAAATCCCCATATTAAATGCCCAGCAGTTGTCCCTTCTAACCTAACTCTCCCCCAGTCTACCTTGATTTATTAACACATCTAACATCATGGCCAACCAAATGTCCGCATGCTGGACCTGCCATCTGAGTGATTGATCAATGGCTTTCTACTTACAGAAATGCTGATCATATCATAACCATGTGTTTCCTAGCGTAGCCTCTGGGCCTCCCGGATTGCAAGGAAATAGGGCAACAAGGGAAGGGCCTATGACCCATCCTTTCTCAAATGCAGTGCCATATAATAAACAAAACCCAATGTTCAGTTTCCCATGTTCATGCTCTAAACATCCAAGTTCACCTATGACCTAAAGCTACTAACATCACCAATAAATCCTTACTCCTTGAGGTCTCCATCTCAGCAAGACTCTGCACCCTGTCAGAATCTATCAGCTCAAAAAGGTCCATATGCTCTCCTTTCCAAATCTTCTCCTAACTGTGCTGGTGATGTGAGGTGTAATAAAGACATCAGAACTTGATGACAAAAAGATTTGGGTCACTAACCAATCCTCTGGCTGAGTTAAAATTTCTAATCCTTCTTGCTGACCTTGCTGTCCTTGTGAATTCCCCTGACTGGCAGACCTGGATGCCATTAGCACTTACACAGTACTGCATTTCTCCTTGAGTATTACATCCTGATGCCCCATGCCACCCTGAGAAGTATCTCCATCTCCATAAAGCCTCTCCAACTGTTACAGTCAAGCTCACTAAAACTCCACAAGAATTCATTCAACCCACCCTGCACTATTCCATCATCAGTCATATCTGCATGCACCAGCACCTCATTAGCTGTGACAGGCTAGGAGTCTGAGCTCCCTGCTTTATAGATTTCATTCCTTGATGTGAGCTCTATCCCTCTGGCATGCTTCTCCTTAATGGCCATCACCTGTGGCTCTGTCTGCATCCTCTTCTTTTCCTGCCTGCTCTTCAGTAATGGTCAGCTGCACTGTGGACTCTATCTCTTTATACAACTGTTCAGCCTGTGACACAGTATGAGACCACTTTTCCTTTAGTAAATGCACTGATTTCGTCTAGATATAAAGAAAAACAAAATACCATGGTAGTCACTAAATAATGTCATGCACTGAAAAAAAAAACGTTTAAATACCACTAAACTCCAGAACTGCTAAGGAAACCCCCAAAACCACCACAGGGTAAAAAGTAAGTGCAGCAGTTTTGAATGTTACTCTCAAACATGGTCCCCTATACCATTTAAAGCTTAGCCTATAACCTGAGCAGGCTATGAAAGAAGATGCATTTAAAAGTTAGCCTAAAACCTGAGCTTGAGAAAAAAAAATAATAATAATAACCTTAACTATAATACCAAACCCACCCCGTCTGCAACCTGAAAGGGGCCAGTATAAAATCCTGTGCCTCTTTAGCAACGATCAGGTGTACCCGCGTGCCACATGGTAGGCCGATCTCCATGTGATTCCATACATGGAAACCACACACATCCTCCAGGATTAGCCAGCAACCTGAGCTTGAATCAACCCCCCCCCCCCCACAGCAGCTTATCTAAAATCCCTGAACAGACCATGCAGCAGAACAAAAGCCCTCCCATGGCAAAACACCAGCTACACACAGAACATCAAACACGCATACAAAGTTGGCAAGCACTTAGCCAAGCCAGGCAATCAACTGCACAGAATGCTGCTCCCCCACTACCCACATCTCCAATCGCACATCTGTGTGAATGCAACAAAGCTAAAGCTAGCATACTAAACCCACATGCAATGTATAAGAATGATGGGCTTGAACTGAGTTGAAAAATACAGTGCGCAGTGAAAGAAATACTTGTCTTCTAAAAGACCTCACTACTCCTCAAGCTGTTGCAAACACGGGATTCTCATCCTGGGTCGTGATGTGCCTGATAAATATATGCTCTCTGAATTGTACCTGTGAGGCTCTCTGCTAGTCAGGCCACCATGCCTGTCAATGGGAAAGTCAATCCTTTCAAAGTTTGCTCCCTTGATGAATCCTTGGGTCGTAGATAGCAATAGCTAAAGAGAGGCTGCAAAACGAGGAATACCACCACCCACCAATGTCCCTTTCAAAGTTATGCTTAATTTCCAGTTCCACCATGAAGTCAAGCAAAACAGAGTCCCGTGAATGTGTGGAAAACAATGCAACCACCTCTGTATACCGATACAGATGCCTACATGTGCACTACAGCCCAGATCCTAAAGCCCAGATAAAATTAGCTAAAACATTAATACCTATATTGTATACTACCCGTCTTTGATTTAGTGTATGGGTGTAATGTTGGTTTTAACTAGGAATACAGGCACACACAAACTGCAAATAAGCATTTAGCTTATTGTTAGCACCCTTTCTATAAAACAAATACATTTTATGTTATTGCTGTATAAAATTTAACCTCCCTAACAATAACCTTCTCACTCCTACCTTAGCTTGCCCAGCAATGCCTACAACTGACTGGTCATCCCAGATGTGGAAATTTCCAAAAACGAATCCATGCCAAAATGACTGCCCACCCTCTCCTACTACTAAATAAATCACCACAACATCTCCTACTATCTCCTACCTAACTACCTCCCTCTGAAATCTCCACACCTCCCTCCCTTAAAAGTTAACCTCTTCCTGCGTAAATTTACTAATCTCAAATCCAAACCTGCCTAACCTATATCGTCTTGTCCCATTCCGCCCAACTCAATCCTTAAAACCTCCAGAGGTGCCTCTGGACAAATTGGCCTCCAAGCAAACTCCATTTCTACAAAATGTAGCCTTGCCTTCTTACTCAGTCTAGTCTTCACTTCTGGGAAGCTAAGATAACAAATGGTTAACTACTAAAGTGTACTGGTATTGTCACTATGTTCAGTTTTACAAGAAACGCAAAGAGTGATGTAAGTCCAAAAGCTTTAGATTGCTCATAGGCTCATGTGTACTTACTAGGTTATTAATCTGTGAGAATCAAAGGAGCCTAGCCTTATATTCCCATGGTAGTTTCTAGCCTTTATATTTAGCATATGAATAATCCCAAGATGGACTGAAAACAGATACATTATGACATTTACATGTTTCCCCTACCCATGAGGGACAGCGGTGCTAAACCAGGGGTGAATTTACAGCTACCCATCCATTTGCCCAAATTACATTTGAATTGAGTAAGAGAAGCACTTTGCTTAATGAGGAGTGGAAGATGTTTCATTAAAAGCAGTATTTTCTGTGATGCATACCTGTCCCTCCAACATGTCCTATTTGTTTTGCAAAGCAGATTGAGATCCTTTGAGCAGGTTATTATCATACGATTGGACCTATGGTGTAATACATCTGACAAAATAGGGTCTGTAGAATTTGTATAAATGAGGCAGAGACTGCCTCTCAATAGAGTGTATGATAATGAGAAAAAGGACAGGACTTGAGGCACTCTGCATAATTTTTAAGATTAAAGTCCTTGATTGGTTTGGTAAAAATGTGTTGTGGTTGTCCCAGTTGTGGCAAGAGTGTGGACACATACATACGTACATACATATTTACATACATACATACATACCAAAAGGAGCATTATAATCAGAGACAGTATAATGGAACAATTACACCTGAATGCAGTACCTTTAGATATAAACTGTATCATGAAACAGGGCTTCCTTACAGCAGTGGATAAATGATAAATAAAGGGCAGTTCATTGTCGATACAGCTTACCAGATCCTTAGCCATGGGATCAATTTCCTGGGGTGAGTTGTTAATATGATAGCTACAGGGAGAATGATGTTTGCTAGAAGATATGATTATACACATCTTGGCATTTAGTTTTTCCCATGTTTTTGACAGCAGCTAGTTGTTTAGGACAGGCAGTCATATAGGATCTTGGTGTACTTTGAGAAGTTTATGATGGCACCAAGTTTTCAGTTATCTGAAAATTTGGTCATTGATAAACCCTTAACATTAGCTTTGACCTCCAAGAAGTAAATGCCCAAAAGAAGTGGCCCAAGAACTGAATTATGGGGTACACTGATAGAGACAGGTCTTTTGTTGGACAGTTGCCCACCTTAACTACCTGTGTTCTATTTTAGAACCAATTTGCTATCCAAAGAGTTACACAGGGTTGGCATTTAGCTGGGACAGTTAATGTATGATACCTGAGTGTTGAGTGGCATTTAATGCATCTTCAATGTCTAGATATGTGGTGTGTATCATGCTCTCATCATTCATTGCTTTAGCAACTATTTCAAAGAAGTTGACCAGGTTAAGTAGGCAGGACGTGCCCTTGATAAATCTGAAGTGGGTTGGGTTGAGAGTCTGTAGGTTACGTATATCCTTATTTAATAACTCAGTAATGATTCATTCCATAGCTTTATAGATGAGACTGTTCAGGCTTACATGTCTATAGTTACTCAGGTCTATTGAAGCCCCATCTTGTGCAAAGGGAATAACAGTTGCTTCCCTCCATTCATCTGGCACAAAGCCTGTTTTGAGGCCGATACCACATTACTGCTGTACGGTATCAAACAAGTCACATTTCAGACTGACCATTCAGCAGTGAAGTTTGTTACCAGGTCTCATAGATATAGTGTTCTTGGTCTAAGAGAGTGCCTTGAGAACTTCTTCTTGGGAGATTTTGGGGGGAGTGTAATTGTGGGTAATGTGATCTGAGAATATTGGAGGGAAGAAAGAGGGTTGAAGTTTGAGCTAAATTTGTCTGCTATTAGATTGGATATGTCATGTGTCCATGTATGTGATATCATTTACAATTATTTCTGCAAAATGCAACACATTGTTTCTAAGATTTTTTATTTATTTATTAATATTTGTCTGCTGGGGTAATGCACTGATCAATATTAATCAATCTAAAGCTTAGTCTAGGTGAAACACAAAACCATTTCACAAGCAAAAAACAGAAACATAAGCAATAACAGAGCAGTTTAAACTAGTTGCATAGGAAAACTGTATAGGTACATCCCAGTGAGCAAACAGAGTGTAATGTACAATATATACACTAGCTTCTAAAAGTGGGTCAGCCTTCAGTAATTCTGAGAGTGGAGAAGAGGTGTGGAAAGGAGAGAGCAATAGTGTGTTATATGATATGTTCTGTGTTGACCTAGAAGCATTTGGCTTTGATGAAGAAATGCTTTTTTTGTGTTGCATTCTGAATTTGGAGTAAATATTGATTTCCTCTAATTTGATGGGGAGAGCCAAAGAGTAGGTGCCTGAGAGGACAATGCTTGTACAGTACTGTGGAGTTTGGTTCTAAGGGTAATGACATTTGGTGTGGCTTGTGAATAGTGTCTCAGGTTGAAAGAGGAGGGTATTTTTTCACAGCGTTTAGCTACCAGGTGACTAAATATCTGGAGTTGGAGTAGTCTATAGAGCTGGGATCCTAACAGTAGGCTAAATCTTCATTTTATGGGAAGTCATTTGGCTTTTCCTAGGGTGATACAATGATGCACACTGAATTGTGAGTTTGTAATGGATCAGCAGATGCTGTTAGTGATGGGAGTGTGGTGATATTTTTCTTGGCGGCAGATACAAAAATGGGTAGTCCAAATTGAAGATGAGAAAAGATAACTCCTTTGCTGATGGCTGCTCTTGCTGTTAAGGATAGAAAAGGAGAGATCTCTTTTGTCCAGAAGAAAATTATTTTTGCTCTCACTCTGTCTATATGGAGATGGAAGTTAAGAAACTGATCAAGCTGTAATCCTAGCAATTTGAAGGTGGAGGCTATTTCTTTGCAATGCTTATGTAAGTCAAGGATAGTTAAAAAGTCAAGTGCCTGGTGAATTTTCTGTGGTGTTTTGAAAAGGATATTTTTGTCTTGTAGGGGTGGCATAGCAGTTTATGGAATTCATGTAAGTCAGAATGGAGATGGAATTGAATGTTGGCATGGTACTGACCTGATTGGTAAAAACCATATTGTCAGCATAAAGGGTTATTGGGAGTTGGGGGGTGGGGGTCAAGGAAGTGAGTTAATGAATTTGGCAGAGTGAGTTGGAGAAAGAATCCTTATGGTACATCTTTGGTTATAGGTACAAATTCTGACTGGGGTGATCCTTTTTTTCATTCTGAAGTGTCTGACATTGAGGAAGATTGAGTGGTGTCTAGACTGACACTAATTTTGGTTTGTTTGTTTGGTGAAGATGGTGATCAGTGAGGTCAAATGGCTTTATCAGGTCAATAAGTATGGAACTTGTAAGGAGGTCACTATCAGAGTTTTGCAAGATATCAACAGTAAGGGATTAAAGTGTAGTCATAGTGCTTCATCCAGGCCAAATTCCATACTGTTGGAGAAGAGCAGGTGGCACTGCTAGACATACACACACACACACACACACACACACACACACACACACACACACACACACACACACACACACACACACACACACAAACTCACACACACAAACTCACACACACACAATATATATATATATATATATATATATATATATATATATATATATATATATATATATATATATATATATATCTATATATGTGTGTATATATATATATATATATATATATATATATATATATATAGAGAGAGAGAGAGAGAGAGACAGTTGGGTGCAATAAAATCCAGTACATACATTCTTGTATTGTTACTTATTCCCCAGACAAAATTATAGCTACAGAGTCATGGCTGAAAAAATACATAAATGTAATTAAATTACCCCACCTTGTTTCAAAGTAATTCATTTTGACAGGAAAATTAAGTTAATAGTAAGAAATAGCCATCCTCTACAAGAATTTATTAAATATAGCCTCATATGTACAGACATTACCACAGTTTAATAATGCAGAACTACTTATATCACATCCTAAAAATCAGTAATAGAAAAATGTTTTGTTTATCCCCATGCTGTATATATTCCACCAGGTAAAAACATTACCACTGTATAAAATATCCTATACTGGATATCCCTATATACAATGTGAGACAACAATACTAGGAGACCTAATTATAGACTGGCAGCTTATTAAGAGCAACTGATTCCATAAACCTGTATCCCTTTACACACTTAATCACATCAGTTACTAGAGTCCAGAAAAAGTACTGGTAGGCAATCAATCTTAGACTGGATTCTTACCAAGAGAACCAAAAGAGCCTTCCACAGAGCCTAAGTGAACATCAACCAACTTAGCTCTCAGAAGTTACAATATCCAAGATAAGCATGTAATGTACAGCCAAGTTCACAACTCAAAAAACTGAGAATAACTCACTTTGATCAAATCTTTAACAGAATATAACTGGTAAATATTAAAATCTATGCCCTTAGACTTGTGTCTCGCACTTCAATGAGATATTCCTAAAATTCTCAATAACCTTCCCACAGTTTATACTAAAAGGGTCTAACCCAATCCTGCTCCATGACTAACAGAAAAAAAGAAACTAATGCTACAGCATGACAAAGCCTGGAAAGAGAGGCTCAAAAATAGAACACAAAATATATTTTAACTTTTCAGGCAACTAAGAAATAGGACAAAATATCAGATAAAACATGACAAGCAAACATATTATTGTGATGACCCCTCTTTGGGACAGTAATCAGGGAGCTTGAATCCTCACCACTGACACTGTATAGGGATGGGTACTTGGAATACAAATGGATACACTCAGTATTTCCAGATGCAGACCTCTCTGTATCAAGCACAATTTCCCCTATGAGCACACAAGGTGCACACTCAGTCCAGGGTTTGAGTGTCTCTATCTGTCTCTCCCAAGGTCCTCAGTAAGGCTCCCCACTGGCACTGTGAAACCAGTGCTTTCTGTCCCTGCTCCAAGTAGCTGACACACACACACACACACACACACACACACACACACACACACACACACACACACACACACACTTTGAGATTTGATTTCACACACACACACACACACACACACACACACACACACACACACACACACACACACACACACACACACACACACACACACACACACACACACACACACACACACACACACACACACACACACACACACACATACACACCAAAACAGCTAGGCCTTCAGAAATGGCCCACACAGTGAATATAAGCACTCTCAAAGGTTAAATACGTTCTAAAAGGGATCAGCCACAATAAAAGTTTGAAATATATTTATATTTAATGATAAATAGTAAAAGACATGAAAATACTGAATATATATTTAAAGTAAACTGCAGAGCTGAAATCACAGGAAATAATGAAAATAACATTGAGGGACAGACACAGACAAAGAAAAACAATATCTAAACTAAGCTTCACTATATTTTGTTGACTGACTCTAGGAGAATTACTATTCCCTACTTACTTAATAGAGCAAAGCAGATGATGTGGTGAATGGTCCTTCTTGTTGTCAGGCCAAGACAGAATGTCTCATTTGTAATATGTTCTTCTCTCTGTAAACTTATGGAGTTTTTCTCCCCAGGACTCCACTGAAAATGGACACTTGTTGTCCAGTCAGACTATCCTGGCAAACAAATGTTTAAAATAAATAAATTTCCCTTATTTTTCTTAAAGTAAGCTACCTGGTTAACCTCTGCTCTTCCAGAGTCCTTTGTTAAATTATGTACATACAGGACCCACTGTTGATACATTTTTCAACATTAGCAACTTTACAAAAATATTTTGACATTAAAATACCATGCATTTCTAATACATTTGTAACATAAGCGTTTGTACACATCAGTTTGGTATTCAAATGCCATACAGTTCTAATACATTTGTAACATAACCATCTGTACAAATCAGTTTTATATTCAAATGCCATATAGTTCCAATACATTTGTAACACAAGCAACTTGTACACATCAGTTTGATATTCAAAGGATGCCATTCTTTACAAAACTCCAGCTAGCTATGCTGGCACTAGCCCATATCATCACAATTATAACATTGTCCAAAATAAACATCAAAACAACCCAAAACTCTTCTGGACATCCCTAAACAAACTTTCTTATCCAGGACAAATTACCAACCCCCCCACCCACATCCGACAATAATACTGATTCAACTACCTCACAGTTTAACAACTATTTTATACAGATTATATTGTCCCTCACAAACATTCATGCTTCCACTACTCTCTCAGTACCTGAAGCCCCTGCTAAATATCCTCAGCTATTTAACTTCAGTCCAGTACCTACTTCCACCATTAAAAAAAATCCTACTTAAGCTAAAAGCAACCACCCTAGCTGCTAACCAACTCCCCTCAGACTACTTAAAATGGCTGCAGATGCAATTGCTTTTCAAGTCTCTATACTGATAATTAGTTTTATATCTGTAAAATACATTCCCTTCAGTCTAGGAAAATCCATTGTTTTACTTTTATACAAAGCTGGTATGTTTACAGAGTTTAATAACATTAGGCCCATTGCAATCTTCTCCCCCTATCAAAAATACTTAAAAATGCATTCATGCTCAGCTTCTACATCACCTAAATTCAAATAACCTGATCTTGAAAACACAGCATAGTTTCAGACCCCACCACAGCACAACCATCACCCTTATTCACTTCCCTAACGCTATAAACCTGCATAGTAACAAAGGTATACTAGTGTCAACTGTGTTCCTAGACTTATCCAAAGTTTCAGCACTGTATCACACCAACATTTACTTACTGCACTCTCTTCTATAGGACTCTTTCTATCCTCCCTTACATGGCTCCTTAGTTATCTATCTTGAAGGTAACATGCAAATGCCAACAAGATCTCTGTTCCTGTCTTCCAGTTACTATAGGTGTCCCTCAGGGCTTTATACTAGGAGCCCTTCTTTTCAATGTTTTTATAAACAATCTTCACACTGCCATACACCAGGCAAATACAGTACAATACCCAGATGATTCAACTTTAATATGAAAAACTTGCAGCCAATCATTTCCATAAAACTCATCACTGCTCCACTCTTCAGCCACTCAGCTGGCTGGAACTTCCTAACCTCCTAAGTCTAAACCAACTTTCCCTTGCCCACAAAGTCTTACACAGCCCCATTAACTGCCCTGCACTTTCAGGCCTGGTACAACCTAATCTTAACTGCAGAGCACTTAGGTCATCCAACTAACTTCTGCTAAACAGTTACCCAATCTCACAACTATCATGGTGACTCCCTCTAGTCTAATAAAATAGCTAAAAATCGGAATGCTCTTCCCCAGCACATCCTAAACAATCCCAACATTTCTTCATTTAAAAAAAGAATCTAAAAGACTACCTCATTGGCAATTGGTTCTGCCCCTGTATTTCACTTGGATACATTTTTTTCTTTCTCCTATTTCTTTCACAACTCTCTTCTAGTGCACGTCTCTATAGCACCTTTAAGCAGCTAATGTTTATATCCAATGTTCTGGTTTCAGATTTGACTAAATTTTCTGTTAGTCATTTTGATTTTTCCCAGTATCAATACCTATGTAATATGTTATATGTTCATAACTTTTTTCTTAGTAATTTTTGGTAATTGCATTGTTGTTAATACTTGTGTAAGTACTACATGTTCTCCTAATTAACTGTTACTGTACTGGAGCTTTTCTCCTCGGGTCTTCGCTGAAAATGGGCTATTTGCCCAGTCAGACACTACCCTGTTAACAAATGTAAATAAATACATAAATAAATAAATAAATAGAAGCCTTCATAATATCTAGGCTACGAGAAATCACTCAAATCTTTTCTTCTCTTCAATCGAAACCTGGCTGAAAAATTCAAACCTACTCCTTATTCCCAATAAAACAAAATTGATGCTCTTCACCCCAAAACACTATCTCCACTAACAGCAATCTTTCTTGCTTACATCTGCAAATAATACTAACATTGAGGTAGTACCACAGACTAAATTAATGAGCATTGTAATAGATGACAATCATAAATTTCATCAACATAGACTCACCAGAAACTTGGGTCACTTTACAAGGCAAAAAAATATCTTACAGATCTAGCAAGAAAATCCCTAGTCTCATCTTATTTGTTTCCAACCCTCTTATATGCCTTACTTATCCTTACAACCCTAAGCTCTACACTAAAATCCAAACTAGCCTCCAGTTACAAGAAAGCAACTAAATGTGCTACCAACACTGCACACCAAGCTCACCACTGCCAAGCCTTAAAGCAGATACACTGGCTAGAGCTTAACAACTACATGATATACTCTCAGCTGGTTATGGTGTACAAACTGATATATTTTCTTAAACAATGCCCTACATTAAAAAACATATTATTGCCCTACACCCCCAAAATGGACTCCTGTTCTGGTAATAAATTTCTACTAAGCACTACTAAAGAAGAAATTCATCAGGGGACTTACTGTACTCCTATTACATCTCCAAACTCTGGAGCACCATCCCAACACAAGTAAATATGATTAACAAACTCCCAGTTATAAAATCCAGCTCAAACAATACGTTACCCAGTCCTGGTCATGCTCATTTCATCACCAGGTTGAGACCTCTAGTGAAAGTACAAACTTCTTATTGCTTATCACTAACTTTTTGCCCTCTTCTACTTGAATCATTACTCCCTTTAATTTATACACCCCTTTTCACCCCCCCTTAAACAACACTTCATATTTTGCACTTTTTCTAACTGCTCCCATCCACTGCTCTACTCCTCTCATGCATCCCCTGTATACCTAAGTTATAGACCTTCTAGATACACCTATTTGGAACAGGCAGCCTAAGCAGAACTCATCCTACACCCTGTTCTCTCATCATATGTCATTACCACTATCCTTCTATACACTACTAATATCTCCTCCCCCCCTACATAATTTTATAACTGACTTCATTATGTATCTTGAGCTTCTTGCAAACCTTTCTTTAAAGAAGTGTAAGAACACTAAACTTCTTTACAACAATATTTCCCTTCTGCAGTATCAGTTCATTTAATTCTGCAAGATTTTTTAGCTGAAACAACTATATAGACTTAAAATTGTTGATGCAAATGCTCTACTGTATATACCTGTCTTGTAATTATGTTTGTTGTTTCATGAAATATGTTGTTGTTGTTGTGTCTTTCGGCTTTTCCTGGTTAGGGGTCGCCACAGCGGAACTCTGGTCCGCTAATGATTGGCAGTTGATTTTTACGTACCGAGTTGCCAGCCCTGATGCACAACCTTCAACAAAGGTACGCCCATTCACGCATGTCTCCACGCAGAAGACGCTCTAGCTAAGAGTCAAACCGGACAGCGTCTTACTGTGAGGTGACAATGCTATCGCAGCACCATCACCGCGGATTGTTTCATGAAATATGTAATTGTTATTTTCTGAGAAATGCCTGAAATTCACTTGTTACTATAAACGCACTGTACTCTGGTGGAGCTTTTCTCCCAGTGCCTCCACTGAAAATGGGTTCTGCCCAGTTGAACCTACAAATAAATACATTTAAGGAAATCTTCTGGAGAACATTTTTTTCACATTAAACATTTTTAACATAAATAAATAAATAAGGCTTTCTGGTTATCTTTCACTTGGATGGTTATTTTTTCATCATATTTGGATTTGGTTGATTTGATCAGAGTCTGGGGTTCCTTGTTTTGTTTAGCATAAGCATTTTTGGCATCTTTAGAGTTAGATTAATATCTGTGTGGAATTATTGCCATTATTTTTTTATTATAGAGCTTGTTTATATCTAGGTTCCACCACAGGAGTTTATTTTTTTTAATTTGCAGTACTTGTTTCTGAGGGGGACAGATGCATCTATGCAGCTTTTTACATGTCCATAGAATTTGGCAGGGAAGGATTCCACATAAGCAATGGAGTCATCGAGAGACAAGAATATTTTCAGTTTAGCTAGATCATCATTCAGTTATAGTTAACTAGCCTTCACATAATCTCTGAATACTGGAATATTGAAAGTTGCTTCAGGCTTCAGTATTATGGTGAATGTGATTGACTTGTGGTCTGATTTGATCAGGGCAAAGTACTAATTGGTGTGGAAAAAAGCTGTCCCATATTCATCTGGACCAAGTCCAGGATTTTATCATCCCTGGATTTGATGTAGACTTACTGGTTCAGGGAGTTTGTACTGAGGAAGTCCAGAAATGTGCATATAGATATATATATATATATATATATATATATATATATATATATATATATATATATATATATATATATATTTCTCAGTTTATGAAGGAGTAGGTGAATCCTCCTAAGAGAATAGTGTTTGGCTTAATACATATGTATGTCATACTAGCCACATAGGAGGTATGGACTGAGGAAGCTCCAGAAGGGGTCCCATAGTTGGCTTTGATATGGTAAATGACCTTGTTAATATTAAGATAGATAAAGAATTCCAGTTCGTTATCTTGTGTAATAATTCTGTTGATTATTTTTTTAAGAATTTGGAGGAGATATCGCCACCATTAGTGTATTTGTCTAATGTGGTGAGGCTGCACAAGTGATAAGAATTGAAACCTGCAGTGATGGAGTGGTCATGAACCAGGTCTTACCAAAAAAAAGCATTTATCAATTTTTTGTGGGTAATGAGTCCTTGTAGGTAGTGACATTTTTTTTATTTTGTTAAGGCCCTTAGTGTTGAGCAACCATACCATAATATTGTCCAGATCCTGTTTGGTATTTCTAATGGGAATTTGAGCTTCTGGGAAAGCATACAGTGAAAACGAGGATGCAGATTCTCATACATCTACACTAATGTCCACAGGGTATATGTGTGTTTAGCATTTGTACATCTTTTTTGGTTCCATATCACTCTGTTATGTTGCAGTTATTCACACAACAGCTGCTTATCATATCATAATAGTACATTATGATTTCAAGCTGAAAGCAGGTCAAAAAAGTTAAATTAACAGTGAAAGATAAGGATATTGTTTGAACAGTGGTTTCTTCAGTTAGTAAACTGAAAAAAAAAATAGAAATGAGAATTGTTAATATATGTAAGGCAGGCAAAAGATATCTGAAGAATGGTATCTGCATTCTTAACTGTTGTGCCATACTAAACTGCCACAAATGCCAGTGGACAACAGTGAGGTCACAAAGTGTTGCTAGTGACAACTTGCTTCCTTAGTTATCCATACCACCGCCATCACTTTTGCTCTCCAGCTTTTTCTGGAACAGTAATATACTTCCGCTTAGTTCTACAGTAGTGGTTTCTTGTCCTTGATTCTCCATGTCTTACATGTCAGTGGTGCAAGGGAAAAATGGTTTTCATGTATACATATAGAATTGTGCACCTTTGTCGAGGAAACTAAGTCTAAAAAATGCAGGATGTTTTTAACTTTAAAATTTGTATATTCTCTTTAAATTTGTTTGTTATCAAAGCTGTCATTAAAAAAATATTTCTGCAAATGAGTGCTGCCAGTTAAAAAAATGACAATTGGCAGCCCTGCCATGGACTAACTTGGGATTGATGTGATTGACTTCATGGGTAGTGAAATTGTTTCAGTTGTGTGCTGACCAGGAAGAGACATGCATGATAAATGAGATTATTAACATTAATGATCTTAGTCTGCATAAATGATGCTTTCTGGCTGTTAGTATGTCTGCCTGATAACGAATGTCAACATACAGTTCGAGAATAAGAAGCTGCCTGAACTTAGTCTGTTCTTACAAGTGGGCTTTCTGACATAGCAGAATAATATCTTCTTTCATTTCTGAAAGTGCTAACCTGCATGATCTACAGTGGAAAGTGCATTCCTAGCTGCTGTCTTTCTACGATTATCTATCCATTTCATTTTGATTTCCCTGTCATGTTTGAAGTAAAATCACTTTGAAATTCAGTCTGTCAAGCAAGCTCGGTTGAACAGGAATGGACTATCATTGCCTTCCCCCACATTAGTTAGGACCTCATCCAGAATTCTAAACATTCAGGTGCAGTCATGCATTAAGTGGCTAAATCCCTAAAGTCCCAAAATCTCAATGAATACCCATTACGTCTCTATATTAGAGCATAGGCTCTCATACTCAGCTCCTGGTAGAGTTCTGAGTATATCTCTTTTTCTCTTGCACCATTGTTTCTTCATTGTCTTATCCTTATTCCTAGGTGTGTGCATACAAAACCATGTAAATAAACACACACACACACACACACACACACACACACACACACACATATATATATATATATATATATATATATATATATATATATATATATATATACCTTTCAAATTCCAGGTTTAAAATACATCTAGTAGAAGCTAATTCATTCAGCCCTGCCCAGACAATGGCATTCAATAATAAAATCCAATATAATTCTATTCTCTCTAAGATTAAATGCCATTTTCCTCCCCTTGGGTTTTTTGTAATTTTTTTCCATGACAATAAACTTAAAGGAGTGCCCCAGATATTCAGTAATATGTTTAAACAAAGCATTAGGAGTTTTTTTGTTTGTTGATCTCATGTAAATGTTCATAAATTCTGGTCTTAAGACTTAAAAGGTTGATTATGTTTGAATAAAGTTTTAAACCGACCTTTGTGGTTTTTTTTTACGTGACTGGAGCTTACAGTACCTACTTTTTGGTTTTAGTTTACAAGTCTGTGTTAATTTATTTTCGTAGATAGATAGATAGATAGATCTATCTTGGGTGGTACAGTGGTGCAGTGATTAGCATTGTAGATTCACAGCAAGAGGTTTTCCAGTTCAATATTTGGCTGGAGTGCCTTCTGTGCAGAGTCTGCATGTCCTCCCTCTGTTCGCATGGGTTTCCTCTGGGTGCTCCAGCTTCCTTCCACATTCCAAAGACATGTGTCTGGAGCATTTCTTCCCAGGCCTCCACTGAAAATAGGATCTGTCCCAGTCAGACTTTCCCAGTAAGCAAATGTTACATAAATAAATAAATAGATAGATGGCTAGATAGATAGATAGATAGGCCCACCTATAGGAATTCATATACCCATACCAGTATTCATGACTACATACTTGCATATGTACCTAAGGTCATAATCATATGCACACATACACAAGAACATACACACAAATACACAGAAACACAAACAAATAGATACATACATAAATTTGCACTTGCAGGCACGCATGCATATATACATACATACAGATATAAACTCATAAATAAATGCATACATATATAGACCACAGGAATATAAGGCATAGGTGCATGCATGCAAGCATATATACATTATAAGCTATGCATATACAGGTCATTTCCACATGTATGCAGATATACAATTACACATACATATACTTTAACACATGTACATATGAATGCTGATGGTATGAAACTGCAAGCCCATCTAGTGTGCTGCGCTTTTGATGTCTGTTGCCTGCCTATGCCTTGTCTCTTCTCCTCCACTTATCCAATTTTCTTTGAAATATTGGTTATGCCTTAGCTTCTGATTCCTGGTCTGTCAGCCAAATGTTTAACACTTTTTCAATAAAGAGCTACTTATTCTTGCAAAATTAAATGTTTGTTGAGCCACAGATCATGGCTCATCATACTGTCCTCGTCTTCTTTCCCATTTCAGATTACCTGTTCCCCAAAGTGATCATTCTGTATACACAAATCATGACCCCTCCTTATTAACCAGTCTATTACATAGAATGCCATGAAATTACCCCTTATGTGTAACCACCTTGAGCCATCTTATCATTGATGTCACCTTCCATTAATGATTGCCATGAAGGTGGTCTTCCTCTTTCTCATGAATCTCCAAAACCAGGAATTCATACTCTTGCTTGGGGTATAATATATGCCTAGTGTAATTGCAGCATTACATTTTTTTCTCATTAGACTATTTTACTTGCTATACGATCAACATCTAACTGGATTAACCTGCCCCTCCCCCAACTGCATTAGTGCTTCATGTTCACCCTACTCATCTCCTTCTAGTCTCTTTCTCAATATAAATTCTGCAGTTACACCCCCTCCAGGATTCTGTTATTTTCTTTGGTTAGCTTTTCTCAGATCCCTGCCCTGAATCTGAGTTGGTACATTTCTGATCAAGCTGCTAATCATTCCAGGTCCCACCTAATATTCATTTCCCCATTCTCTGTTACTCCTCCTATGTTTCCATAGTAATATGTGTCTAAAATGTCAGCAGAGCTAGTTTCAGAACTGACCTCTGTGACACACAACAAGACTAGATATCAACCTGTTCTCTCGTGCATTTGTCTGAATAACACTGTCTATACCCTACACGCAACTAGTTTTTCACATGTACACTGCTTCTTCCTCGTCCTAAGCCTCTTAGGTTCCCTAACTGGCAGCAGATTTACAATCCATAATCTTTAATTCAAATTCTTCTGCAGCACTGGCAACTGTGCACACTTAATCTTTACCTCTGTTACATTTTAGTTCATGTATTTCTAGCTAGGATTGTACTGGAGGTAGTGTTACATTCTAGAATACTCCTTCCCAGTGCATTGGTGCCAGTTACTTTATCTTATCCTTACCTTGCATTTTAAGGAATGCAGTTCCAGTACTGCCACATCCCTTCACTTTTGTTTGCTTCCTTAATTTATATATAGACCAGTGCATGACTGGTAGCTCTGCACAGTCCCTGTCTTACACTTTACTAAATGGAGATAGTAGGTCTGTTCCCAGCACAGCTCAGCTGTGCTACAATATGTAGCTTTATCTCAGCCTTATATTACAACCTTTCTGATCCTCCTTTATAAGATTACATTGCACAGCTGAGAGCTCTGCATATAATAACTTTTCCCCACACCATCTTTTCTACCTCCCATCTCTGTGCTACCTCGTTTTCTCATATGTTAGGTTTTGTAACTCCTTACAAACCCTTCTACAACCTAAATGTAAGCTATCACCCCACTGCTCATCCAATCTGTTTTCCATCCAACAGAAATCATACAAAAGAAATGAGCAAAGAAAACGTAACATCACAGTAGTATGAAGACATAAAAGGCAAAGAAAAATGACAAGAAAATATACAAAACAGAAATACAAAGACACAAAAGACAAAAGAAATCAAATAGTACTCACGCCATTTTTTTTTTTTTTTGCTTTTCACCTTACTAAATTCTATAGTTCATCAATGCCAATAAATCTAACTCACATTATTAGCATATCTAAGTCTACCAGTCAGGAAACACTAGAATGTATTAAAAGATGGGTACTACTCAGTAAATCAGCTCCATATCTCACAAATCAATACATTAATATTAGAACAATGCTTTCCTTTAAGATAATCTCTCCTATCAGTAAATGAGCTAAAGAGGATCATCTGCCTTTATCTATCTGTAGTCTGAATATCTAAAATGGGTGATATTACTGTCAAGTTTGGACCATTCCCAACACCTACTAATACCTGTTAGCAGTACACTATTTAGTTTCATAACCAGATAACCTATGCATAGAAAAAGATTTCAACCTTGAGCTTCAAGTTCATCAGGGTTCAACCTGCCAGCCATCACAATCCCTAAAAATGAAATCACGGTTACTGAGGTCTGCAGGTATGGATGTCTTGGGGGAAATTTCCTGTTTCTTCAAATTGGTGTGACTGTGGAGTTGGTATATATATGTTTGGAGTGTGTCTGTGTGTGTGTGTGTGTGTGTGTGTGTGTGTGTGTGTGTGTGTGTGTGTGTGTGTGTGTGTGTGTGTGTGTGTGTGTGTGTGTGTGTGTGTGTGTGTGTGTGTGTGTGTGTGTGTGTGAATGAAGTTTGGGTGTTCTGATCCTTGGCACATTTGGTTTTGTCCTTTCATAGAGGAAGAATCTAAACCTTCATATCTCAAACAATGTGTCAAGTAAACCTGTAAACCTGTAACTAGACATGCCATAGTCAACAAATTATATTTAAAATTATAACCAGAACAAAAAAAAAAAAAAGCTGAGAGTATAAAGCCAGCAGCATTAGCAATAGAGGGAATACACAAAAAACCACAGGCTGAAGGCTCTCAGTCCACTCCAACAAACAACCACAAATGGTTATACATTTTTTTTTATTGTAAGCACTTTCACTGGTAGAAAATTCTCTAGCTTCTTCAGACAAAAACCTTTTTACCATAAAACACACTTTTAAAAGTACATTTGAAAACCAGGCTACCAATGAAAAACATTGAGCCTTGTGATGTCATGCAAGCATTTACAAATTAAAGCAACACAGCGTTAGACCATTACAATGACAGTAATGGTCAAAATTCCAGCCTTACAACATACTGACTACCAATAAAAACAATCAGAATTGTCAGTAATATTATGTACTTTAACATAAAAATGTGCAATTTATGCTTAATTAAAAAATACACATTATTTAAAAATCTATATATGAATCTAAAAACACCAACACCAACCATCGAAACCCTACTGATTCTTGCCATCCATACGGCTGTTATTAAAAACCATGATGGAACCAGAACAAAACTTGAAATTCGTAGTTTGGAAAATGTGGCAATCTTGCCAACGACAATAAACATAAGATAAAATATACTAAATATAATTTGGGACTTCCATTTTACACCCAAAATGAACATAATAAATAAAAAACATTCAAGCATACATGTGTATGAAATAAACTATACAGACTAAGCTATACTTAACCTCATTCCATACATATACAGTGAAAGATTATACAATTATATTGGTATAGTGACAGGCAATGCACACATTAAAGTTCATCTAAAACAGCATATAAACCACTTTCATCTAGCTAAAGCTTTCTTTTTTAATAAGCATTTTATAGACAATGCTTCATTTAGCCCTGGCAGAGTGTGAGCTCCTGTCCGAATTTGCCATGCTAATTCAACTTCTTCCAATGCAGCTCCCAGGGACACCCTCTTAAATTTCTCTCTATTTTTTCTAAGACTACAAAGGAAAACGTATGCGTGGGACATTCCAAAGTGTGTTTTGTCAATGTATTAGTGACGACTGAATTACTGTTGCTGTATGAATGTTCATAAATTCTTTGTTTAATTTTTCTTTTGGTTTTCCCTATATAGAAAGCCTCACAATGGTCACAAACTGCTGCATAGACCAACCCCTGGGAATAACAATTGAATTTACCATTTAGAACATAATCTCTATCTCTAATTTTTATTACCTTAGTGATATTGATAAAGTAGTGTGGAACCATTAGCAAGTGGGGAATGATGACAGCTGGTCAAGGTCGACTACTGGGGGTCACACCAGTGCTATCAACATCAACAGAATGGGCGATGCACAGAGAGTCGGTGAAATACCGACAACTGAGGTATTTTTGAGACAAATGTCCTTTTTTAATTGTCATATTCCGAGTGATAGGGCTATTAACAACAACAGTACAATTACCTCATTAGTGGAGTTGCTAAATGAGTTTGACCAGAAGTTATATAAATGTAGGAAACTTCAACTTGAGGTTTCCTACTTCGAAGAATGTATTGACAAAAAATAATTCCAAAAGGATTACGTCAGTGGTGATATCCAGTGGGCTTAGTAAACAGTTCTCCGTTTCATTTAGAGCTGAAAGCCCTTTTTGATAAACAGGGCTTGGAATTTCTTGGCATCTTAGCTAAGAATTATTTGGAGCAAACTGGTTCATTAAAAAGAGATTTAACAACACTTGAACATAACATTATAAATGGAGAGGATTATGACAGGGTTAGCTATGAACATGCACACATTTTTAGCAGTATTGAGGCTAGCTTGTTTAAAAATATTGAGAATAAAAAGAAGAAAATATTTAGGATCTTGAATGACTATTCAAAAGGTTCCGCTTATCCAAGCCCCCCCCCCTCCCTCCGTCTGTTGTTCCTTTTAGCAATAGTGAGGTTGATTCTGGCCATATGGAGTTACAGGATAATAATTTGAATGATTCCACAAATGGAATGATGGATAATTCTACTCCATGGGTCCGTCGTAGTGAACGGATCAGGAATAATGAACAACGACAGGTGCCTCTACAACACGAACAAATAGCTGGACAAAATCCAGCTGTTCATAATAATAATAACAATCAGCAGTATTTTCAGTTGAAGAATGAAGTGCAACAACACTATTCTTTGAACCGGCATACCAACAACAGGAGGCAGGGCCAGAACAGGAGACGGCAGAACTGGAAGAGGAGATAGTAAGAGACTTGCCACAAATTTTAGTAAGTACTGAAAGGGATTTTAAGATTTTTAAGTTCAGTTTCCTTCGGGTGGATATGGACATGGTTGACTTTTTCTCAAAAGGTCTGACTTTTTTGCCTGATAAGAGGGACAATTTTGTTAAAACCATCATAGACCTTAAACTATTTGTCCGCAAGTTGAACCTCTCTTACTTGATGGGGTCTAACTCCTCATTGA
Organism: Protopterus annectens; assembly: GCF_019279795.1. Lineage (NCBI taxonomy): Eukaryota > Metazoa > Chordata > Ceratodontiformes > Protopteridae > Protopterus > Protopterus annectens. The sequence continues at coordinate 186,209,183 of NC_056750.1, read as the reverse complement.
CTAATAATTTGAAAGTATCTAGCTTGTTCAACCCACAGTTGCAAGATACTTTAGCTTTATTTGAAAAAGCCTGTGGAATGGATTTTAGAAGGCTTTTGTTTAATAACACTTGTTTTGTAAATGAAGAACTTGAATTTATTGAGCTATTGAACATATGCAAAGTACGGGTTATGAAACCCGACAAAGGGGGAGGGTTAATATTCGTGGATCAGCATGATTATATTAGTAGAATGCAAACGGTTTTAGATAGTGCTGTATATGAACAAGTTAGCCTTAACCAAGTTAATGGTGCATATAGAACCATCAATAACATGTTAAATTACTTGTTTTTGGAAGGGAGTATCGACATTGATGTTTTACATTATTTAATCATTCCAGCACCCATCATTCCAAAGTTCTTTGGGACCCCTAAGATTCACAAGGACCTAAACAATCCACATTTTAAACCAATAGTGGATGGTAGAGGGTCTATAACATACGCGTGTGCTAAATTTGTGGATGCCAAATTAAAACCAATTGTCAGATCTGAGTCTCAAATCTGTCATGATTCTTGGCATTTTCCTGAGAATGTGAATAATATTGAGTATGATGACTTTCTAATTTTCATCACAGTGGACGTGAATGATCTGTATACTGTCAACCCCCAGCAACTAGGTGTAGAATTGGTTAGGGAGTTCCTTCACCTTAAGGGGCTTGACAATAAAGATATCCATGTTATTGAAACATTGTTAGAGATGGTCCTGAATAACAACTTTTTCTTTTTTGAAAATCAGTTCTTTTTACAGAAAAGCAGGGTAGCCATGGATGCCCCCTGTGGAAGTAGTTTTGCTAATAGTGTAATGGCTTACTGGGAATGAGAATTTTTATTTAAAAATTTGAAATTTAGGGAACATGTTACCTGGTAGACAAGATACCAGAATGACATGTTCCTAATATGGAAAGGTAAAGTTTCTGTAATTCAAATATTTATTGATGAAATCACAACATTTACCAACTTTTTGGAATTCACCTATCAAATAGGGTATGAAGAAATTGATTACTTAGATATCCACCTTTCAAAAGATCAATTAAACACTAGATTCAGGACAACCATTTTCTGTAAGCCTTCCTATTCAAATGCATTCTTGCATTTCTCCAGCTGCCACCCGCTACTTCAAAAGAAAGCAGTAGTCAAGGGGCAGGCAGTAAGGGCAGCAAGAATGGCGTCTAACTTTGCAGACTTCATTCTGGAATGTGAATTCCTAAAATCTATGTTTAGTAAGAGGGGCTACCCACAGGCTTTTACGGAATTTATCTTTGATGAAGTAATTAATAAAAGACATACAGGACACTTCTCCCCCTTCGTGTCAAAAGGGTATGATATCAATCCCCTCCGGCTATACCCAGAGGTTAAGAATAATCACTCTCAGATCCCTAATATTAGGCAGGACATTAGATTCTTGACAACTTTCTCTTTGGTTCCCAATATATTAAAGAAATCATCATTAAAAATTGGGGGTTCATTCAAGATAATCACGGTCTAAGAAGAGCCTTCAGTCAAGTGTCCCAGTTTACATATAGAAGAGGCTCGAATTTGAAAAGTTTGGTCGAGAACCCTTAAAAAATAGTCAAGGGCCATACAGGGATGTACAAATGTGGCAGATGCCATCAATGTCATTTTATCAGCCTCAATAAGGTAATAAAAATCAGAGATAGAGATTATGTTTTAAATGCTAAATTTAATTGTGAATCCCAGGAGGTTGTCTATGCAGCAGTTTGTGACCACTGTGAGGCTTTCTATATAGGGAAAACCGAAAGAAAAATTAAACAAAGAATTTATGAACATTCATACAGCATCAGTAATTCAGTCGTCACTAATGCATTGGCAAAACACACTTTGGAATGTCCCATGCCTAAGTTTTCCTTTGTAGTCTTAGAAAAAGTAGAGAGAAATTTAAGACTGGGTCCCTGGGAGCTGGCACTGGAAGAAGCCGAATTAGCATGGCAAATTCCGGCAGGAGCTCACACTCTGCCAGGGCTAAATGAAGCATTGCCTATAAAATGCTTATTAAAAAAGAAAGCTTTAGCTAGGTGAAAGTGGTTTATATGCTGTTTTAGATGAGCTTTAATGTGTGCATTGCCTGTCACTATACCGATATAATTGTATAAACTTTCACTGTATATGTATGGAATGAGGCATAGTATAGCTTAGTCTGTATAGTTTATTTCATACACATGTATGCTTGAATGGTTTTTATTTATTATTTCATTTTGGGCGTAAAATGGAAGTCCCAAATTATATTTGGTATTTTTTATGTTATGTTTGTTGTCATTGGCTAGGATGCCACATTTTCCAAACTACGAATTTCAAGTTTTGTTCTGGTTCCATAATGGTTTTTAATAACAGCTGTATGGATGGCAAGAATCAGTAGGTTTTCGATGGCTGGTGTTGGTGTTTTTAGATTAATATATAGATTTTTAAATAATGTGTATTTTTTAATTAAGCATAAATTGCACATTTTTATGTTAAAGTACATAATATTACTGACAATTCTGATTGTTTTTATTGGTAGTCAGCATGTTGTAAGGCTGGAATTTTGACCATTACTGTCATTGTAATGGTCTAACGCTGTGTTGCTTTAATTTTTAAATGCTTGCATGACATCACGAGGCTCAATGTTTTTCATTGGTAGCCTGGTTTTCAAATGTACTTTTATAAGTATGTTTTATGGTAAAAAGGTTTTTGCCTGAAGAAACTGGAGAATTTTCTACCAGCGAAAGCGCTTAGAATAAATTTTTTTTTATAACCATTTGCGGTTGTTTGTTGGAGTGGACTGAGAGCCTTCAGCCTGTGGTTTTCCAAGTTTGTCTAGTTTTTCATTGTTTTCAAAGAGGGAATACACGAAAAGACTGGGTCAAAACCAATAAAGATGATGATAGACTTCTTATTAGTGAAACACTTCTTAAGAATAACATTCTCATTAGTTCCTCTTTCCTGCACTAAAAATTCTAACCATCTAGGTCAGGGAATAGGAGGCAGCCTCATGCTAATGATTACAAATAATCCAAAATACTAGCAAATCCAATTTCCAACAATAAATCCAGTTGTATAAAACACAGCTGACTGGTTAGTAGTCCATGTTAAACTGAAAATACCTATACTCCCCCCACCATCACACAATGTCTTGGAGCAAACAGCTGTTCTTTCCAAAGTAATACCCCATGGACAGTAACGGCAGAGGAGTAATATAAATTCAAATTTAATTTGCACTTTCATCTCAAATGTTCTCAGTTTTCTAATGAAGTCTTAGAACTGGGTAATTCCTTTTGATACCTAAATTATACCAGCTGTCTTTCCTTTTCTTTTCCAGATTTAAATTAAAAAAAAGAAAGTTAATTCTGTGCTGCCTTTTGATGCACTTTTTTTCTACTAACATTAGAATAGTTGTACGAATGTCTAATTCACAGTGTTTGCAAGTGCTGTTTACGCTCCCTTTCAAAGAAATGCTTCACAAAAACAGTTTCAAGTCCCAACATTTTATCAGCAGCCTTTTCTACAAGCAGTGTGTTATAAACAATTAAACAGCTTTTACCCTAAAGTGTTATAAACAGTTACATTTCTCCCCAAAAGAACTTAAAATCGTTGTCAGCAGCCCTTTTAGGCAAGTATTATAAACAGTTAAGCAGCATCCATCCCCACTGAAGAACTTCAAGCCACTGTAAGCTGTCCTTTTAGTCAAATTTTGTATGTTATATTTTCAATCTGAATAACCTACTCTACAAAAAGCTGCTGTACTTATAAAGCAACTAAAAAGTGTTGTTTCGGAGAAGACACAATTAAAACAATTAAACAAAAATCTGTTTAGAAAAGCTTTTACTTTAAAACTCCTATTATTTCTGCAAACTTTAAATCCTGCTCAGTGTAGCACACTGCCATCATTTATCAGTGTCCCTGTGTGCTTCTTCATAACTAATATGTGACAGATCTTCTTCTGTTTTGTCAGGAACACTCACAGCTGATGATGTGGGCTTCGGTTTGTACTGGCTGATACTCTGCATCACACTTTTGAAGTTTATGACCTATCAGTTGAACACTAAATTATCAGAATTTGTGGGTTTATTTTTATTTATACAGTACATTATGCCAATCATTTAAGTCTTGCTTCATCAAATAGTCAATTTTCTAGGCTCCAAAATAAAAATGAAAAACTCAACATATTGCAGTTATGTACAAAATACAAGCAAACTTATGAAAGCAACAATAAATGATGAGATGATTGCCCTACTCCTAAATATAATGTAAAACATGGGAAACGTACAATTAAAATGATTGCTCTGCATGTAAACAAACACAGTGTTCTACACACCATTAATTATGTCATTTTTATAGTCAAACATTTTATTTATAAGGACAGAATAAAAGCAAGGTATAATTTCTGTCATATTGCTGTATCATGTCCTAAAAGGTATGAAGGTAGTTCCTGCTTTTAACATGATTGTTTTTAATAAATTATCAGTCCTTGTAGCTTCTCAAACTGCTCTAGCCTACCTTTAAGTAGAAGCATTGCACACCTTATAGTCTAAAGCTAAATACTTCTGAAGTAGTAAATACATAATGTAAGCAACTCAAAAGCAAGAATATTCAGTCAGAAATCCTTACTCCTGGGATCATTTGATGCTCTTTACATCAAAGTATCAGGATATCGTTACACTGCCTAACATTACATAGTTATACAACAAACATAACGACTGTAGATCAGACCTTTAAGTGGCACTATTCAAGAAAAATGTTACACAATATGAATACATGACTGCTGAAGAAATGAAGCTGTTAGTTAAGTAAATCTACTAAAATGTGGAACCAGCCCATATGCAGTTGACCTGCATAACTCTATAGTGCGTCTTGACTTCTAGAGACCCTACCAATTATATCAAGTAATTTCTGATGTAATAGAGTTATGTGGGTGTATTATTCTTATGTAATTAGCAATCTGTCAGTGCTGTTGTTTAAAACAACACAAAATCAATCCTTTTAACTGTGTGCTTCCAGTGTTTTCATTCCTCAATTCTTTTTTATATGATTCTGTGGCCCTATACTATTTCTTATCTCTCCTCTCTCTCTCTCCCTCTCTCTCTTTGGGATTATATATATTCTGTTGTATAAAGTTCTCTCCTTATCCCACCCCATAATATGCTATTCTTATTCCTCCAATCTTCAAATCTGAACCATGTTAATGTTTAAATATAAAGAAGTGTATGTTCTTCTCAGGTACCAGCCCATCACTATGAAGCTGTAGAATAACAATTATAATTAGCACCCCCTTCTGATTCTGCAACAGATCCACCATCATCTTCTTCTTCTTCTTTCGGGTGCTCCCGTTAGGAGTCACCACAGAGGATCATCTGTTTCCATTTCCTCCTGTCCTCTGCATCTTGCTCTGTCACACCAACCACCTGCATGTCCTCTCTCACCACATCCATAAACCTTATCTTAGGCCTCCCTCTTTTCCTGTTACCTGGTAGCTTCATCCTTAGCATCTTTTTCCTAATATACCCAGCATCCCTCCTCAGCACATGTCCAAACCAACATAATCTTGCCTCTCTGACTTTGCCTCTAAACCATCCAACCTGGGCTGACCCTCTAATATACTTATTCCTAATCCTGTCAACCCTCATCACACCCAGTGCAAATCTTAACATCTTTAACTCTGCCATGTCCAGCTCTGACTCCTGCCTTTTTGTTAATGCCACTGTCTCCAACCCATATAACATAGCTGGTATCACTACCCTCTTGTAGACCTTCCCTTTCACTCTTACTGATACTCGTCTATCACAAATCATTCCTGACACTCTTCTCCACCCATTCCACCCTGCTTGTACTCTCTTCTTCATCTCTCTTCCACACTCACCATTACTCTGAACTGTTGATCCCAAATATTTAAACTTATCCACCTTCACCACCTCTACTCCCTGCATCCTCACCATTCCTCTATCCTCCCTCTCATTCACACACACATATTCTGTCTTAGTCCTGCTGACCTTCATTCCTCTTCTATCTAGAGCATATCTCCACCTCTCCAGAGTCTCCTCCACTTGTTTCCTACTCTTACTACAGATCACAATGTCATCTGCAAATATCATAGTCCACGGGGACTGCTATCTGATCTCGTCTGTCAACCTGCTCATCACCATTGCAAATAAGAAAGGGCTCAGAGCTGATCCTTGATGTAATCCCACCTCCACCTTAAACACATCCATCACTCCCACCGCAGACCAAACCGCTGTCACACTACCCTTGAACATATCCTGTACCACTCTTACATACTTCTCTGTCACTCCCGACTTCCTCATGCAATACCACAACTTCTCTCTAGGCACCCTGTCATATGCTTTCCCTAAGTACAAAAAGGCACAATGCAACTCCTTCTGACCTTCTCTGTACTTCTCCATCAGCACTCTCAGAGCAAACATCACATCTGTAGTGCTCTTTCCTGGCATGAAACCATACTGCTGATCACTAATCATCACCTTCCTTCTTAACCTAGCTTCACTACTATTTCCCATAACTTCATAATGTGACTGATCAGTTTAATCCCTCTGTAGTTACTACAGCTCTGCACATCACCCTTATTCTTAAAAATTGGTACCAAAACACTTTTTCTCTATTCCTCAGGCATCCTCTCACTTTCCAAGATTTCATTAAACAATCTAATTAAAAACTCCACTGCCATTTCACCTAAGCACCTCCATGCTTCCACAGGTATGTCATCTGGACCAACAGCCTTTCCTTTCTTCATCCTCTTCATAGCTTTTCTTACTTCCTCCTTGCTAATCCATTGCACTTCATGATTCACTATCCACACATCATCCAACCTTCTCTTCCTCTCATTCTCTTCATTCATCAGCCCCTCAAAGTACTCTTTCCATCTGCTCGACACACTCTCCTCACTTGTGAGTACATTTCCCTCATTATCCTTTATCATCCTTACCTGCTTCACATCTTTACTAGCTCGGTCTCTCTGTCCTTTTCTCCATCCTTAGTGTCCAACCTTTCATACAACTCTTCATATGCCTTATCCTTTGCCACATCTCTCTTTGCCATGCACCTCATCTCCTTATACTCCTGTCTACTTTCTTCATCTCTGTGACAATCCCACTTCTTCTTCGCCATCCTCTTTCTCTGTATACTCTCCTGTACTTCCTCATTCCACCACCAGATCTCCTTGTCCTTCTTTCTCTGTCCAGATGTCACACCAAGCACCTTTCTAGCCATCTCCCTTACTAGCTCTGCGGCAGTTACTCAGTTATTCGGTAACTCTTCACTGTCACCCAGTGCCTGTCTTAACTCTTCCCTGAAATCCACCTCACAATTAACCTTTTTCAATTTCCACCATTTGATCCTTGGTGCTGCCCTCACACTCCTCCTCCTCTTCTTGATCACCAATGTCATCCTACAAACTACCATCCTATGCTGCCTAGCTACACTTTCCCCTGCCATGACTTTACAGTCTCCAATCTCCTTCAGACTGTCCCTTCTACATAAGACATAATCCATCTGTGTGCATCTCCCTCCATTCTTGTATGTCACCCTATTCTCCTCCCTCTGGTTAAAATATGTATTCACCACAGCCATGTCCATCCTTTTCACAAAAGCTATTATCATCTGACCTTCTGCATTCCTTTGCTTAACACCATACCTACCCATCACTTCTTCATCCCCTCTATTCCCTTCACCAACATGCCCATTGAAATCTGCTCCAATCACCACTCTCTCACCCTTGGGTACAGTCATCACCACTTCATCCAACTCACTCCAAAGTTTTTCTTTCTCATCCATCGCACACCCAACTTGTGGAGCATATGCACTAACAACATTCATCATTACACCATCAATTTCCAGCTTCATAAACATCACTCTATCCAACACTCTTTTCACCTCCAAAACACTCTTAGCATACTGTTCCTTCTGGATAACCTCTACGCCATTTCTCCTCCCATCCACACCATGATAAAACAATTTGAACCCACTTCCGATACACCTAGTCTTGCTCCCCTTCCATCTTGTCTGTTGCACACACAATATACCAACCTTCCTTCTGTCCATCATATCAGCTAGCACTCTCCCTATACCAGTCATATTGCCAACATTCAAAGTTCCAAACCTCACTACCACAGTCCTAGCCTTTACCTGCGTTCAGGCATGCCTTCCCCCTCTTCTCCTCCTTCATCCAACAGTAGCCCAATTTCTGCCAGCATCCTGTTGGCCAACAGTACTGGTGGTGGTCGTTGTTAACCTGGGCCTCGACCGATCTGGTATGTACATCTGTACTGTTGTCCGCATGTATGATTTGGCAAAATTTTATGTTGGATGCCCTTCCTGACACAACCCTCCCCATTTATCCGGGCTTGGGACCAGCACAAAGAAATGCACTGGCTTGTGCATCCCCAACAAAATGATTCTTCATTATGATCATAGCAATAGAACAATATTCTTCTCATTTTTATTCATAGATTCATAGTTTCAGATACAGTTAATAATCTAGCAGTCCAGGACCCCTTTTGGAGCCTAGACCACTTTAAGCACTGTCAGGTTAAATGGTTTGCTCAAAATCTCATAATATGCAAATAGAGACTGAAGGAATCAAATCCTGAACCATGGGAAGCAGCTAATTTACAGCCTTTTTCTTCTGGACTAACTGCAAAACTCTGCATCCATCTGGTCTGCTAAACATCACAAGCACTCTCCCTACAAAAATTTACCTGCCAGTTTACAAGCCAAGGTGAATTCCTGTTTCATGTAGGTTTGAGAACGTTGGCTAATGCCGGGCCATGCCAGTTTAATGCACCTTTCCTATTCTTAGTAATCAGCATTCCACTGGGAAAAATGTCATCTTATCATCAGAAGTTTATAACCACAGAGCTCAAACAACTCATGAAGTTATGTGACAACATCAGCACCCCACTTTATATATAAAATGACACACCTTTGACTAAGTGACTCAATGTAACCTGCACAATATGTGCAAGAAAGCAGCTTTCCAACCAGGAGAGACAGACACACATGGTCAGCAATCTATATGGGATCTGACCCGAGATCAACATACTGCTTGACCATGGTGAAAAATTTATATCCACTCCTAATGCCAATGTATTTATCTAGCAGGGCTATTGGGTCTTATCTGGATTTGCCCCTCCCCTAGAAATCCTTCTGTTGGGCCTATTGATGATCTTTTTTACCTTCAAGAGAATGCATTTTTTTAAATCCTAACAGAAAAATGAACTTTACATACTCACCTACTGCATCTATACTTTCTCATTATACATGTTTCTGTACTTGCCAGCCCTCTGCAACATGTATTCAGGTTATGCCTTATTCATGGTGTCATGTCAGGTGTCTGGAAGAAGGGATTTTCATATCCATTTCTAGGATACCTAAATCTACCAATCCATTTGTATTGACCCATTTCACTTGTCGTCAATATCTCTAAGGTTCTTGAAAAAATATAATTTTCAAACAGGTCACTCTGCCCTGATAGGTGTGGACATCCAGCAAATCAGCAGCAATGCTTTCAGGTAGAACACAGGGTAAAATGTCTCTGTATTGTTTCTTTGCATGATTTTTAGAAGAACTAAAGCAATGATTGCTCAGTGAAGAAGCTTTTGTGGACTTGACATTGATCATGAGCTTCTGCTATACACGTTACCCAAAATGAAGACAATATCTGGTAAATGCAAACAGATGCAATATTATCTAACACCTAAAAGTGATCAAGTGAACTTTGATAGCTACACAACTCCATATAGCCTGTTTGCACTAGATCCAAAATGTTTTCTCTGTTTATCAGTCACATTAAATTGAACTTTCTTGTACTTCCACTTACTTTGGTCAGTTATTTCATTGGGCATTGTACAGCATCTCTTGGAATAAGATATCATCAATCTACATGACTTCTTTACCAGCAAAAACCCACTTCAACTTAGCAAAGACCAAAACTATGCAGTTTGTGACTCTAATCTTGTGAAAGAGTATAGTGCAAAGCAGAGATCCCTGGTGTGGGGTGATGTTGCCATCTGATATGTACCATTTGAGGATATAGGTTGATAAAACTCTGTCCTTTTATTGACCACTTCAGATTAATCAACACAAGGTTGAAATGTCAGTGGAGGTTATTAGACCAATAGGGTTCAGTCCTAGGTCCTCTCCTGTTTGGTATCTACTTCTCCGAAGTACAGGCTAACACAGAAGGTATTTGGCTAACAAAGTTCGCAGATGACTGCAAACTAGGAGCCATAATCAAAACTCCTACCGATGTGGACATCCTACAAAAGGGCCTCACTGAGACAGATGCCTGGTGTCAAAGCCATAGCCTCATGCTCAATGCCAAAAAGTGCATTGTCATCCCTTTTGGTAAAAACTCTGTACCCATGAACTACCACATAGAAAATAGTCTACTTAACACCAAACGTTTGATAAGAGACCTTGGGACACAGGTGAACAGCAGTCTCTCCTTTGATAATCACATTGCCACAGTAGTCAGGAAATCCTTCTACGTGGCACACCTCATCACAAAAGGTTTCTCATCCAGAGAAAAAGAGGTAATTGTTCCCCTCTACTCATCAATCATTAGATCCTTTATAGAGTACAAGCCCATTTTGGTATGTACCCCACAAGACATCTACAACAACTGGAAAGGCCACAGAAATACCTCACAAAGAGGATTATCAGCCTCAAACAGATGCCCTACACAGACCGTCTCAATAAACTCCAGCTTTAGTCTGTCGCATATCGTCTACTCAGAGACGATCTCTGCCTAACATACAAAGCTATGTCAAACCCAGAGCTGTTGGATATGCTCCACATAAAGAAATCCCAATCCCTCCGAGCTACACGCTCTAGGGACCTAAACCTTGTCACCACAATAAACAGAACATGCTGGAGGGATAGATTTCTGTCCCAGAGATTTCCCATACTCTGGAATAAACTACGTATCTATATCAAACAAAGCTCCTCATTAGCACTCTTCAAGAAAAATCTTAATGAGTGGATGGGAGATAGGAAATTCACCCCGGGGATCACTTCTGTGGCTCTGCTTGATAGGGGCACAGGAAAATAATTTTCTTGGGTGGCAAAAGCCAGGGTACTGTTTGGCTAGGCTTATATAGGCCCTAGGGCCAATAGCCTAGTACCTACCTATGAACATATAATAATACCTATCTTCTCATTCCAAAGAGTCAATAGGTAAGGCTCTTCTTGGTCTCCAACTTGTCTCATAAATAAATCGGAATTTCTGTCATATGTGTTCTTCAGATTCAATAATTATTTTATTATGGAAAGCCATCCAGAAATTGTTTTTGAGAGTAAGTGACCATCTGTATACTATTAAAATTAAAAATGTATAATGCTTTACTCAGACAAGTGCAAAATGTCTGAGATGGATGAACTTGTGTTTATATATATATATATATATATATATATATATATATATATATATATATAGTCAATCCCCAGAAAAGAACATTTTCACTCAAGCCATAAAACAATAGAATCTTGATATATTTGATAAATTTAACCTGTTCTTCCTCATTTCCAGCTATAAGAAAAATATCAGTGAATCTAACCCAAGTCCGTAGCTGTTTAAAATCTGCATGATTATACAAAACATATACATTTTTATTCATCTAATACAATATTTACATATGATGACACCATTCTGACCTACATAGTCTGATAACTGGAGAAAAAATGTGTCATTAACTGTGAAAAAAATCATAAATCACACTATTTCCTGTAGTTTACAAATAAATTCAATATAGCTAGTTGACAGTGCAGTAATATTACTAAGAAAACAAAGTAAAGTCAGTCCCTTTGTCATGTGTAAATGATGTAAAGAGTGAAAATACACAAATACCTACAAAAATGACATTGAAAACATCAGTATTATTTAGTTTTGTTAAACATTACCAGGAATGCTTTGTGTCAGCTGGATTTCTATCACGAAGCAGATCATTAAGTTTGGAAAGCATAGTATTAATAAGTTATGAAAGAATTCTTATTGTTAGACTCTCACGATTATAATATTCTTGTTTGTTGCACTCTTTTCAGTATTGGCACGAGAAATAGTGGCCTATAAACCTGCCACTGCTATAGAAAGGAATTCCAGTGCTGCATAATTCAACATGACTAGTATGTAATGTCATTGCTGACAACAGATATGATTCCAAATTGTCAGAAAATAAATTCTTTAAATCTATATCATTGCTCACCATAAATAAATAAATACACCAAACCTCTACAACTATGCTGTAAATAGCAATGACATCAGTCCATAAAAATAGATCCACATATCCTCAAATGAAAATGTTAAGATACATCTTAATGCTTTTTTTCTCCAGGATACATTAAGAATTTTTCAGAGTTGTTCACCCCCCAAAATAATCTAAGCCATATAAGTCATTTAAATAATATGCCAGAAAACTGCTTCAGAAATACCAATATTATAAGTGCAGAAATGAGGACATATATACATTAAGTCTGGGACTGCTTTGTGTAGTCTTTAAAGGGGGGACAGTATGCAGTGTTGTGGAGTATGGAAGTAATGGTGTTAAGCATAGCTCATTTTTTGCTGAAACTATAAGTAATCTACCCCTCTTTATTGTACTGCAGTGGTGATCTCTGTTATTTGCCAGATAATGACAAGCAGTATTTAATTCTTGATTGTTTGTGATAATGTAGTATTAGCAGCTGAGTTGTATCCAATAATATCTCCAAATCACCTTCTCTAGGGACTTCTAGTGTATAATTAACTACCTAAAAGACATTTTTTTTGCCAGAACATTGTCAGTTCCTTTGTTTTTAATGGCAACATTGGTTCCAGCATATGCTTTGTGATCTTACTCATATAGAAGGCCTCATAGCACATGTACAAAGTCAAGTGTGCCTGCATAGATGAATCACATTTAAATAGCAATTAACTACTTCTCAAAAATGTTATTATGAAAAAGGGACATTTGTGTACAAATTTACATATTTTACAAAGTCCAGATTTAAATATACCAATATGCTTAAACATGGATTACTCATATGATCTTTTCTGTGGTGGTGCAGTAGTTAGCGTTGTCACCTCACAGCAAGAGGTTTTCCCATTCCATTCCATTCTCGGCTGGAGCTCCTTCTGTGTGGAGTCTGCATGTGCTTCCTGCGGTCCAGTGAATTTCAAAGACATGCAGGAAGGTGTGTGTGTGTGTGTGTGTGTGTGTGTGTGTGTGTGTGTGTGTGTGTGTGTGTGTGTGTGTGTGTGTGTTTGTGTGTGTGTGTCTGTGTGTGTGTCTGTGTGTGTGTGTGTGCGTGTAGTGTAGAGATTACGGTATATTAGGGATTGGGGAATTTGCCCTTTCCTCACTATAGAGCAATCTCTGAGTTGGTATATATAATTGGCAAGGGATGCGGGAGGTGCAGCCCCTCAATTGTGGGATGCAGCCCCCATGCAAAAGAGAAGATGCTTTGTTTTATTCTGAGTTTCTCAATTGGCTGCTGATCAGTAAGTTATGTTCAATCTGATGCCATTCAGTAAATAAAAGTTTTGACCGACTGTTGGACTTTCATGTATATGCGTGTGTGTGTGTGTGTGTGTGTGTGTGTGTGTGTGTGTGTGTGTATGTATATATATATATATATAATATATATGTGTGTGTGTGTGTGTGTGTTTGTGTTTATATATATATATATATATATATATATATATATATATATATACAGATAGAGATAATACAGAGTTCATTTTTTACCACATTAATTAATTTTGTATTGTATGTATTGTTTCATTTCATTATCGCATTCATTAATTTTTTCCGATACTTGTTTTATCGTGTTAAGGATGAAAGAGGAATTGATTTGGGGCCTATCCTAGAAGACAAGAAGTATAAGGTAAGGATCCAGTCCTGAATGGGGAACCAGTCCACATTAGGACCTAAGCAAGCACTGTCACACAGATGCAGTCATGCAAACACACACACACACACACACACACACACACACACACACACACACACACACACACACACACACATACACACACACACACACGCACACACACACACAAACATGCACACGTATATCATACAGACACATACAGACTGGTTGCTTTCTCATTTTATTGGATCACTGCTGCCTTATAAGGCTGAATATGTCAAAACAACATTTTAATCAATTGAACTTCAGGAATTATCTTGAATATATTTGATATTTCTATGATCATTATATAAATTACATTTAAACCCCTGTATCACTTCAGTCAAAATGCTAGTATCTGATATATTATTCATTCAAGGGATATGAATCTCTAACCGTTATTAGACTGGGGTTTAAGGTATGGATGTAGGTGATTTACCATTTTTCTTGGAGATATTAATATGGCTTCATTGTATATATGAATAGGATGCCAACAGTTTGTTGGCTGGCATTTATAGTAGTACAAGAACTTCTCATTCCATCCTGTCAGCATGCCTGTTACCTTGTGCTACAACTCAAAAGTAAAAGTGCTTAGCTGTGCTTATGGCATAACTTAGAAATGAGAAATGTTTTTCTGGGTAGTAACACTGTTGCCCATCTCTTGTATTTTTCCAAAATATCCCTGTTAGGTGAGGCAATAATCTGTACTAAATAGGCTCTCCCTTGTCTTACTACATGCATGCACTACCTAATGCCCAGAATTGTCATTCTGTTAGTAATGCTTGGACACTTACTTACTTAATTTCTACTAGTGTTCTCAGCAGGAAATACTGAACTTAATACATACCTGACACCCTGCACCAGTGGAAATACCTCTAAATGCATGTGGGTATGTCAGTGCAAGATAAAACAGAAACACTGGCACTCTGGTGTTTTTCTAAAACTTGTCTTATTTAACACACAGCCATGGTTTAAGCCTGACTCCTTTTCATCTTCTTAGAACAATACATACTTTCTGGCATTTAAGTCCATAAGGCCTAGTGAATAGCCTCAAGTGAGCTTTTTGAACTCACTCTTTCTAGGGATATGCAGGCTATTCATAGCACAATTTTTCTCTAATAGAGAATGTTAGCTGGAACAAGCATTTGTGTCAAATAGTTGATGATAGCCAGAGTTTTACAAACAAAATTGTTTAACAGGTAAAAAGCTATACTGAAACATGGCAATCATCATGCTAATTCTAATAATTAAGCAGGAGAGACGTATATGTCTTTGGAAATTGTACATCATCTAAATGGATCCATATCAGATCCACGAAAAAACACTTACCCGAAGATGAGTTCACCAAGACCACATCGCCGACACAACACATCACCGACACAGATAAGTGTAAGTACTGCAAAACGGAATGTATTCCTGTTTCCACAATTAAATTAAAATCAGCAAGAAACATGTATATAGCTGGGGGGCAAGCCCACCCTGCACTCCCATGTGGGGGGGCTGTGCCCCTCACATACCTCTACTTAAATATACCAACTCCAAGATCGCACCACATTGTAGAAACAGGAATACACCCCATTCGGAATACACCCCGTTCCACACTACTTACCATTGTTGTTGATGTATTGTGTCGGCCATGTGGTCTCTGTGAACTTGTCTTCAGTAAGTGAATATTCATGGAACTGATAGGTTCCCCATCTAAATACATGTCAATGAGTGATTGCTTCCATCTTCTCACCAAAATGCACCTAATTTCTAAGGAATATTCAGACTGAAATAGTAAAATTGATTTACATTTTATCTATAAATAATGCAAAGCTATATCTCTAGGAAAGAATATATGTGAAACACAATGCTAAATACATGAGCATTTGTTTACTGTAATAAAGCAGGACATTGCTAATTGTCTGTATAAACATATGAAATCTTTTAGGGGATAAAGCTGCTACCTGCATCCATGTCAATACAGTAAACTCTCAGTTAACTGGCACTCATGGGGATTGGTAGATGCCAGATAACTGTAGTTTCTGGTTGCTTGAGAGTTACTATTAAAAACAGGCCTGACTAATACTGTACCCTATACTATTTGTTTGGTTTGGCTTGTTTTTGGGTTGGGGGAAGCAAATTTATTCCTATCTTCTTTTTTAAAACTATTTGCTACAGTTTAAAAATCAGATTTTTTTGTAAAAAAAAACTAAAATGTGAGTGTTGTAGCGCTCAGTGCAGGCAGAGTATGAACTGTAGCAACTGTTTGCTACATTTGTAGCAAACAGTTTTGGATTGGGGCATGGCACAAAAACAGGACCTGAATGGCTGGTGTGTGGGATGGGGGGGAGGCATGTCATGCATCTGGCTACCTGGTTGGTTTGCTAGTGGTAGGAGCTTGTATTTTTTTTTTGGTGGAAAAAAGTCGGGGGAGGGTAGGTCATAGATCATAGGATCATAGGAAGTTACTAGGCTATTGGCTCTGAGGCCCTTATAAGCCTAGCAAAGAGATTAGACAAGTCAGCAGCTGATGCCTCTGTCCAGCAGGGACACAGGTGGAATCCCAGGGATGTGTGTTTTGTTTCCCATCCAGTTTTCCAGGTTGCACTTAAAAATGGGTAAAGAGATATTCTACTTGATGTGGAAAGGGAGACTATTACACAGATGGGGAGTCTCTGGGACACAAATTTGTCCCACCAACAAGTCCTATTGATACCACAGACCATGTAGAGGCTGTGCGTATGGGTTACTTGAATGGAGCTTGACTTCTGTATATGCAGCAGTCCCATCAAGGCAGGGTCCGTGATCACCTTGTATGCCAGACAGAAGTCACCTCTGAGGAGTTTGTATGAAACTGAGTAGAGGGATAGGGCTTTTAGCCTACCTGTGCATGGTAGATTTTTGAGACCCTGTATTCTCCTGGTGAGGAACCTCTGGGGTCTCTCCAGCTACTGCATGTGTTTTGTGAGGTACATGCTGAATTGGGCATGTACTCAATAATGATCCCTGTAATAGAAGACTACAGGGATGTTATGACCTCCTTGTCACTGAATGAGATACCCTTACTGATGAGGTGAGCCACGTAGAAATCTTTCCTTACAATGGAAGCAACATAGTGGTCAGGTTGCTATCAACCTGGGTGCCCAAATCCCTCATGACTCATTGCATGCTTAGGGCATTGTTATTGAAGTAATACTTTGTGAGGACATCACTCTCCCCAAAGGGGGTGATGAGCATTTTTTGGTATTCAGCTTGAGACCATGTTTCTGGTACCAGTCATTTGTTTGGATAAGACATTCTTGGAGGATGTCCACATCACTGCGAGAAGTGATGACAGTGCCCAACTTGCAGTCATCTGCAAACTTTGTCAGCCATAGCCCACTAGACCTCAGAAAAGTATATCCCAAATAACAGAGGCCCCAAGACTGAACCCTGGGGTACACTCTTCATTACAGGTCTACTGCTTAAGGTGGCTTCCCCTATTTTGACCAGGTGGGTTCTATCAGTGATCCAGTTATCTACCCATCTGGTAACATATGGATTGATGCCTAGTTGAGAGAGTGTCTCTATTATGCCCGAGTGGGGAATAGTGTTGAAGACTTTGGCGAGGTCAAGGTAGGCAGTGTGCACCATCTTCCCCTCATCCATGGCTTTGATGAGTGTCTCAACAATGTTGATTAATTTAACAGACATGACCTCTCCTTGACAAAGCCAAACTGTGAGGGATCGAGTGTTTGGAGGTTATCAATGTCCTTGTTAATGGGGTCCATAATAATCCATTCCTTGGCCTTGTAGATCAGTCTAGTTAGGCTGATGGGTCTATAAATTCCTGGATCGGTATATGTTCCACCTTTGTGCCACTCAGCTGGGATGAAACCAGTACTCAGGCTTTGGTTGAATAGGGTGCCTAATGGTGCTGCAGGTTCCTGCCTAGGTTCATGTGGGAGGCAGCCTGGGATATTATTGGGTCCCATGAAGGCTGTATTTTTTACCTTTGAGAGACCAGTGATGGCCTGTTCCCTAGGTATAAGGGGAAGGGAGCAGATACTGGTGATGTCCTGATTTACTGATAGGGGGACAGAGGGGTGAAGTTTTTAGTGAATCTGTCAGCCAGCAAGTTTGCTATATCTACTGTTTTGTATATGTGGTGTCCTTGACCACCAATTCTGAACAGATCTGGGCGCTTCCTTTGAGATCGCAGACATATGTGAAGAAGGCCTTATGATTGTCTCTAGTAGATGTGGCCAACTTGAACTTGAAGTTTGCTTTGGAGGATTTCACTAGTGCTCTTATTTGCTTGTTCAGCCTAAGTAGAGATTGCTTCTAATTGGGCATCTGCTCCTTCTTGGTTCTGGACAGCAATTTTTTCCTTTTGATATAGAGTTTATTTATTGCAGATTACACCAGACAGGTTTACTCTTCCTTGCAGAGGACGATTTAGTCCTGTTGGGTATTCCTGATTCCATACATCTATATAAATGCTAGTATAGTGCTTTGGTATAGTTTTGAATACTGGTGATAGTTCCTAGACAGGGGAGGGGGCTGGGAAGCTGTTTATACCATCCCTCAGGCGGCTGTAATCAGCTTTGGAGATCTACCTGTATTAAGCCAATCGCTTACAATGTATGGATCAGCTTATTATAGGGAAGTGATTTATTTATTTAAGTATGTATTTATTTTGCTCTTTTGGGGAACTGGCTCACTGGCCTAAGGCTCTAATGCTAATTAAACAATCCAACATGGCAGCCCTATAAAGCAATTGTGTAAACTCAGTATAGGCTTTTGCCCTGTAAACCAAAACTATTTGGAATACAGCACGATACATTTTGAATTTAAAAAAAAATCATGTTGCAGTTGCTGCTGCAATTATTATACTGTATTTGCAACAGGTTTTAAACCAATGTGCTACTTCTGTATATATATATATATATATATATATATATATATATATAGAGAGAGAGAGAGAGAGAGAGAGAAAGAGATCAGACATCTAAGATACAGACGTATAAAGATATAGCAATAACACTGTTTTTGCAAGTGGAGAGCCACTAATTTTAAAAGAGCGAGATAGACTGAAATATTGAATTCCACCATGGATTTGCTTAATGTCTGGCATCAGGCAACACATGCAACTAAGTCTAAATGGAAGTATTACAGCTTAAGGCAATATCTTGTGATTTTATTACCTTTGACTGCATTACTCTGTTGCAATTCATGCCACTGTGCTTTGTTATGTTTTTTCAGTTTAATGTACTTTTCAACAAGCTGAAAAGTTGGATGCACAGATTACAGTGATCAATGGGGTAATGAAGAAGAACGCATACATTTGTGTTTGGTGAAATCTGCTGTCACATGTTAACTATCAGAAGTATGAATTCCTAATTTGTGTGCCTAGATAATACTCAGTTAAAAATATTTTTCTTGGAATGCTTTGAAGTTTCGCATCCAGATGCATAAAAAAATGTCTTGGGATATTTTGTCTGACTCATCGGGCTGTAAATGATGGCTACACGTTTCCTTTTCCTGCTGCTGTATTAAAGTGCTTGAACCCTACTGTAAAGCATATCTTGAACTGTTCTTTCTGTGAATGTTGGCACAGACCAACATAGGGTACTGCTAATTCCCATTCTAAGTTCAACACTTCAAGCTATGAATACACATGCGCTAATCCTTGTTTAAGGTTACTCCATGTCTGTCTGCCTATGTTACCTTTGTCAATAAGAGATCTTGATTTCAGAATGATGACTCAGCTAATTACTCTGCTGAACTTCACACTGTTGAACTTAACTAGTTTTATTCAGTTTAATGTACTTTTCAACAAGCTGAGTTAGATGTACAGATTGCAGTGTTCAATAGGGTAATGAAGATGAACCCATACATTCATGTTTGCTTAAATCTGCAGTGAAATGTTAACTATCAGAAGTATGACTTCCTATGTGGTGTGCTTAGATAATACTCGGTTATAAATATTTTTCTTGGGCTGTTCTAAAGGTTCAAATCCATATGGATGAAAAAAAATGTTTCAAGATGTTTTGTCTTGACTTTGTGGCTGTAAATGATAGCTACATGTTTCTTACCACATCATTATCATGATGCTATATTAATGTGCCTGCAGCCTATTGTAAAGACTGTCTTGTACTAATCTTTGTTTCAAAGTCAGTACAGAGCAACACAGGGTACTGTTAATTCCCATTTTAAGTTCAACACTTCAGGATATGATTACACATGCACTAATTATTTGGCAACAACAGCACAACTCAGCTTGGCAGCACTGTGTTAAAATGAAAAAAAAAAATCAAATAACTATCGTTTAACACTGCACAACATTTGTATGACTGTCTGTATTAATTTTGTCAATGGACAATCTTGATTTCGGAATGATGTTAATTTAATTAGTTCAGTCATTTAATGTATGTTTGCTCTACATTATTTACACTTGCAACTGCTTTACAAGTCTGGTTATCCTATTCTCACATAATCCATCACTGTTGCTTTCAGTGCATTGTCATATGTATGACTTTCATGCTTGTTTTTGCAATGCACATTGTGCAAGTATGAAACAGTATAAGTGTGCAATCATCCCAACATGAAGCTGCAGGAAAGTTTGCTTGATAATCCACTTGTGTACAACTGCAGATGTTTATGGCATCCCATAATGTGAAACATGTCAATGTCTCTCACATTAACACAATGTACAATAAGGATATTATCTAAGTTTTAGTGGAGAGGTACTTAATTACATGTGACAATCATAGTCATCTTACATTGTCCTGTGCACATATGTACATTTGTTGCACAAACTGTGATGCACAGTATCATCTGTTCCAAACAATGGATTTTCAAAATGTTCAAATATTCTATTTCACATTATTGCTAGTCTTCTACTGTGGTGCTTGCAACTAATACAGTGCATCCTAGAGTGTATAAACAGAGAAATAGGATGTTTGATACCCTGCATGGGAAACTTATGTGTGAGAGTGTGTGCAACACTTGCTGCTGTATCCACAAAAAACATGGTATTTTTAAGCATACTATGTCCACAGCTGTCTAAATTAATACTTCTAATAGGAGTCTCATAGACTGGCAAAATATCAATTTCAAACTTTTAGAGGGAAAGTGATGCAAACAGTTCTTAAATGGGGACCCCTGGTGCAACACACTGATGAGGTTATTCTTTCTAAAGTTCCCTGTCCCACTTTAAATGTAAGACTTTTCTTGTGGTGCTTGCATTTTTGCACTATTCTCTAGAATGTGTTAATAGATATGCAAGGGGTTCATCCATAGCAGTGCTTAACTTCTACAAGTGTCACTGCAAATTAATTCAGGCTTGGTTTACACACATTTGCGGTTGCAACCTGTTCAGTCCTAGATGGTTGTAAAAGTCATTTTACTAGCCACATCTCCTTGGCACTGCACTGCTGATGTCATCCCTTCATAAATGCTGTGTGCCTCACTTGTACTCAGTATTCTCCTGTGGTGCTGGCTGCTGATACTGTGCTGTATAGTTGGTGTAAATGGATAGATAGGTGGTTCATGTCCATCACTGCTGAAATAGTCTGACTGTGATTACTGTTATATGCCATTGGCCACCTCACAGCCATCTTGGTGTACACTTCTAATAATGAGATGGATTTACAGTGACGCACTGTTACATAAGCAAATCCTAGAATCCCAAGAGGAAATCACTTTTTGGATGCACGGTGATTAAGTTATGTTATCATAACTACTGTATCTCACAGTTGGGAGTGTAGCATCTCCTATGTTGAGTGGATTTGATACTGTACCTTGTACATTGTATAACTACATATGTAGGAAATTTGAACCAGCTGTGAGTGTGTCTTTTATTCGCATACTGTGTACAGTACTCTTCAAATAAATAAATATATATATATATATATATATATATATATATATATATATATATATATATATATATAACATAGCTATACAGTGTTACTGTGCACTTCAACCACATTTTAGCCTAAACATCCATCTAACAAGCAGTGGTGATATCATCCACTGAAATGTACACTGTCAATTGTACCTCACTATGTCGTGTGGTGCTTGCAATTCAGCCAGTAATGTTTAGCTTGTAATCTGGGGTAGTTAGTTCAAATAGAAGCCATTACTGCTCAGACTACTTTATATTGGACTTAATATGACTGTACATGTCACTAACACTGTTGTCAAACACATCTGCTATGTACATGTATTTATGTTGATTCCTTTTACAAAAAGCTGTCATAATTTCTCACATAGCAATGCTTTTATTCAGAGTAATAATGACATGTGATTATATTTTCCATACATAACATATATAGGCAGCATTATCTTCTGGTACATAGAACTGAGATGATATTATGTATGCTGTTGACTTAGTACAGCAATTACAGGCACACATATCCCTTTCAGTAATAAAATGATGCAATGCCTTTATATATCAACATATCTCACAACTGTAGTGGCACTTCTAAAATGGTGCATTCATCTTGTACAATATAACACATTTTCTCTTGCCAAATGCTCATGTGTTCAACATCCACATCAGTGCCTTTTAGCATTGTTGGACCTTATACTGAAATGCATGAATGGCATTTCCCACAGTTATGATATGTCCATTTAAAGTGGGAGAGGCCTACACCATTCCTTTTAACTCAAAGACACTGTTTACAACACATACATATGTTGTAATAAGTTAGCATAAGCAAAGTGTTACAGTTGTGCTAAGACTTTCACTCTGGTTCTTGTGGTTCACATGCATGTCATTAGTCAGTAGAGTCATATAGCTTGTTGTTCAATTCCTGAAAGGGCAACATTATATGAATGTACAAACATTACATAAACACCACTGTATCTAGTTATTCTTATCCACTTTATGTTGGACAACGGTATATCATCACAGACTGTGATTGCTTGGCAGTGAAATTATTTGAGGCATGTCATGTTCTGACTACTCCTGTGGCAGGTATATTGACTAATGGCTTGTACGGCACACCTACACAGATTAACTGTTGTTCACACAATAGAAACAGCTTCCTTGTCAAAGAAGCATTGATATTGCACTGCTCACTGTTGCGTGGACAGAAACATGTGTAGCTCCCTTCTAGTATTCTGACTAAATCAACTTCTTCAGATTATATTCTTAATGCACATATTAATTTCAGTTATTTGTGACAGCCTCTATTTTAGTATACCAAAAATTCTGTCCATCTTTGGTTGATCAAACAGCTGATGTCTGATATGTTGAATAGTGTACTTTGCTATAAGAAAATGCAAGTCAGAAATAATCAGCAGTTTTGTTAAGATTGACAATACGTTATATAATTTATTGATTCAAGGTTATATTAACCATGAATTATACGAATTATTTAAAGTTTATCAACCAGAGATGGTCAGAATTTTTGGCATACCAAAAAATCATAAGAACAAAACTAAACTATCTTTTAGATCCATTGTCACTGCAGAGTTTTATAAAACTGAGACAATTTCAATATACTTGGACAAAATTCTGAATCCTATAGTTCAAAAGTATTTTACCTAAGGGATTCATGGCACTTGTTGAAATGATTATCTAAATGTAATACAGAATGCAAAACAGGATTTATTGTAACTTTAGGTGTAATTGTATTATACACATCTATCAGTCAGGAACATAGAATTGAATATGTTAGAAACTACATGTCTACACAAATATTTGACAACACTTACATTAATACTTTATGTATTTTAATGGAAGCAGTACTTGAAAACAATTATTTTGTCTTTGACAATAGAGGGAATTGAGTAAAGTCTACACTTTTTTTTGTGTACGCATTGCGGCTCATTATATACAAGAGTACGAACATTTTTAGATTCAGTAAACGTTACTTAGAGGCGCGCAAGTATGCGCAGACAGGGAAACTTCCATGCAATGCAAATTTCTGCTTAAGCAGATTAATCTTATGCAAATGAGGCAGGTGGAATAATCCAACAAGGTGAAAGGCATCCTTGTAGACTCCGTGTCCATGTTCATAGTGTACATGCAAATTTTCTGCATACAGAAGTCTACATGGACAGAAGGGGAAGTAAGAACCATGTAATTTCCAGGCTGTCAGCACAAATATTTATGCAAATGAGGTTTGATTCCTTTGTTGAATTGCTGAAAGGAGAAACTGTGTCTGCATATCCCATTTGTCTAGGCTCCTACACAGTTTTGATATTCCCACTGTGTTACTTTTAGGATTTTTTAGTGCTCAGCCAGTGTGTTTGCGCAGTGAGCCTCATAGCTTAGTGTGTTCATGCGAGCAGACTACCCAAATCACAGTGATGACATGGGCATCTGTCAGGAAAAAACAGAAATATTCAATTAATAATATACACTTTTGTATAAGCTATGCTGTGAGACACGGCCTTTAAATCATGTCAGTTACATCCTAGGCAGGTGAACTGCATCATAATTAGCCAATCCCACATGGTGAACCTACAGCAAAACTGTATAAAGTATGCATACACCCTACATTCTGATTTCCCTCAATACTCTGAACCATTGGAGTAGAGACTTGGAAATGTTAACTAAGATAATGCTAGGGGATGCTGCAACTTTTCCACATCTGTATTTGCTAGATGCTGAACTCAGTGTTCCTGGTGGTGCTGAGAATAGGCCTAGGTTGAGAAGGAGAAAAGTGTTCAGGTCCAGGGTAAACTTCCAGGAGCTAGATAAGCTGGAGATTGTAAAGCACTACAGGGTGGACAAGGACATATTACAAGAGCTCAATGAACTCTACTGCCTTCAACTCAAAGCCAGAGTTAACAGCGTGGAACTCATCTCAGTGGAAACTAAGGTATGTGTAGCCCTTAGGACACTAGCTACAGGTACCTTTCAAAGACCAACTGTGGACATGATAGGGTTATCATGGCCATCTGCATCCAGGGTACTCCACCAATTTCTGGATGCAATGCTTCCACATGCCAGTGGACACATATCTTTTTCCCTTGACCCAGAGGTGAGGGCCAGTAATATGCAACATTTCTACCATGTAGCACACTACCCTGACATAGTGGGTACCATAGATTGCATAGTTTGCATTTATGTACATATCAAGGCACCACCTGGTGAACAGTGTAGAATCTTCATTAACCACAAGGAATACCACTCCATCAACTGCCAAGTCATGTGCAATGCCCAGTGGATTATCTTGAATGTATATGCTGGCAACTCTGGC
Source organism: Protopterus annectens (assembly GCF_019279795.1). Lineage (NCBI taxonomy): Eukaryota > Metazoa > Chordata > Ceratodontiformes > Protopteridae > Protopterus > Protopterus annectens. The sequence continues at coordinate 186,184,070 of NC_056750.1, read as the reverse complement.
AGTTATCATGACTTCCATATCTGGCACACATCACAGATGTACAGGATATTTGCTAGGGGGGACTTTACACAGGGACATTTACTGGGGGAAGCTGGCTATGCCCTGGAGCTGTGGATGGTGACAGCCATCAGAAATGCACACACACCCACAAAAGAACAATATAATGAGGCACACGCACAAACTAGGAACATCATAGAGCATGTGTTTGGGCTTCTGAAGTCATGGTTCTGGTGCCTTGATATATCCAGTGGAGCCCTGCAGTATACTGTAGCCACATGTGCATAGATATTCACACTATGTGCTATGGTACACAATCTGATCCTGCAAAAACATCTGCAGCAGGATCAGCAAAGAGAAGGGATACACAGCCCCCACCAGTGCCTAGGTCATCACAGTCAGAGTCACAGCAGGACTCAGAGGAGGAACCACCGCCTGCAGATGTCCCTGTAGGCAGACGTAGGCATGCTCAGTATGCCCCGGCTTTGGCTAAGAGACAACGCATATCACATTCACTGACAACCTAGGGACTAACATCTTACTCCCACTCACATACAGATATGAAAATTGATACCAGTCAAATCACACATCCTATACCTATCCATGTATTGGCTATGTACTGCTCGCATCAGAGTCAGCCCTGAACTACAGTTGTGTCAACTGCTGCACTTGCAAGGTATGTCCATACCCTACACAGTAGTGTAGTGAATTGTTATGTTATGTCATTGTAGCTATGGATTAGGTACATTATGTAGGCAACTATACTTGGCTATTTGGACAGATGTTGCATCCACATGGGACTACAGACACCCATTCCACTAACATGTCACCATTTGTATTCGGTAGGCCTCATGCATGAAATATTCATGCAGTCTTATTGCAACAGATTACTGGCACATCATTCAAGGGACATGTTAGAAAGTGAGGTTAAATGATAGACTAGTGTGTGTCCAAGAAGAACATGGGCTTTTGTTCCCCCACCCCTCAAAATAGCAGTGTCCCCTTGTAACTGCCATAACAATAAATCATCTATGCTGTATGAGTATTTTACACAGTTAGTATGCCACACAGCATCAGGCACTAATGTACAATTTGAACTTACATATTATTTGTTAGTTAACTGAGATTATCAAAGTGCATATTTATGCAGGTGATGGTGTGATGAATGATCCTTGTCTATCAAGCAGCCTCTGTTCTCAAAGAACTAAGGCAGGTAGCTTGTGTGATGGTTCAGGGCTCTAATCCTGAGATATCCAGATATTTGTCATGTTAAGGAGTAATAAGTATTGTTTTGCAGACTGGGACTCTGTGTATGCTATACTACTATTAACCTACTTCACATATCAATTACACATTTGCGTCTGCACTACATATCCAAGACCTATTTAAAAAGTCTTAGGTAATGTTGAATTAGTCAGTATCAGAACTGTAAAGGTTGGGACTTGAAACCATATATCAGCATTCATATGTTGAAAATAGATCTAAGTACCACCTGCAACATGATGTACTATGACAATATAATAACAGCTGTGAATGAAACATTGTGCTGTGATATAGTTTATAGAGATTTGACAGGGCCATACACAAAACACTGATCCATAAACTAAAACAACTAGCTACTGATGCATTCTTGATAAGATGGATAGCTGCATGGCTTACATATAGGACATGGCAAGTATCATACAGCAACTGGACAAGTGAAATAATAGGTTAAATTCAGGGTGTCCCACAGGGCTCTGTCCTAGACCCAAACTTGTTCAGATTTTATAGGTTCATAGGTTCATAGGTTGGTACTAGGCTATCGGCCCTAGGGCCTATACAAGCCTAGCCATAACAATTCCCTGGCTATTTCTTCCAACACTATTTACTTCCCTGGACCCCTGTCTAGCAGGGCGACTGACGTGATCCCCGAGGTAAATTTCCTTTCTCCCATCCAGTCATCAAGGTTCCTTTTGAAGAGGGCCAAAGAGGAGCTCTGCTTGACATGTATGGGCAGTCTATTCCAGAGTCTGGGGAGTCTCTGGGTCAGGAACCTATCCCTCCAGCATGTTTTGTTTATTGTGATGACAAGGTTTAGATCCCCGGAGCGTGTGGCTCTGAGAGATTGGGATTTCTTTAAGTGTAGCATGTCCAACAACTCTGGGTTTGACATGGCCTTGTATGTTAAGCAGAGATCACCTCAGAGTAGATGATTAGCGACAGAGTATAGCTGGAGTTTTTTAAGGCTGTCAGCATATGGCATCTTCTCTGTAGACCTATCCATTTCATCTGAATTGTTCTACAGTCTGTATGCAGATGACTTGAAATTGGGTATACTCATTACATGTGTTACAGATGGGGCATGTCTGCTAAATGTTTGTGTTTGTGTTTTTCGGCTTTTCCCAATTAGGGCTTGCCATAGCGGAACTCCGGTCCGCTAATGATTGGTAGTGGATTTTTACGTACCGGGTTACCAGCCCTGATGCACAACCTTCAACGAAGGCACGCACCATTCATGTATGCCTCCACACAGAAGACGCTCTAGCTGAGAATCAAACGGGACAATGTCTTGCTAACTTGACTAAATTGACCATTTGGTCACAGGCGTATAATATACTGATAAATACATCACAAATTAAGCATATGGGATTTGGAATACATCAATAGAAAGGTGAATATTACATACAGCACACAGTGATTGAAACTGTAGATTAATTTATGGACCCAAGTATATAGGTAGATACAGCTTTGAGTGTTTCTAATCATATCATAATCTAGGCCTGGAGTACAGCTAGCTGTGGACTGGAGTCAATTTATGGGACATTAAGTCTCTGATGTAAGCAATGCACCTCCCATTTGCTCACAGCTTAGCAATGAACAAACAAGCCAAAAATGTCACTGCACATGCCCATACATTTAGTTCAGCTGAGCGCCAATCCATTGCACCTCATGCAAATTTTCTTTAAAAAAATAAAATGAAATAATATCTACATATATATATATATATATATATATATATATATATATATATATATATATATATCTATATATCTATATACATATATACATATATACATATATATATATATATATATATATATATATATATATATATATATATATATATATATATATATATATTTGTGTGTGTGCGTGCGAGCATGCACGTGTGTGTGTGTCTATGTCTGTATTGCTCTACATACCCAGATCAAGGAGAGTAAAGCTGCACTACCACACTTATAATGCTGGACGAAGGAACAAAAGAAAGGGATTAACATTAGGTAATGCACTTAAAAATATGTGGAAGTATGTAGAATAACATGTGCTGCAACTGGAGGACTACTGGGATATCTGAAGTTCAGAGTTCTGGCGGTCTTCTCTCATGTCATGTGTAAATGATACTACATTTGACAGCAAACCATAATTTCATGTTAAACACACATAAGTATGAGTACTTGCTACAAACATGTGGACAGTTGTAGGTCATACCATGTCTCCCTATTACAGCATGTGGAAACCTTGAAAATGTATGGCATTGTATATGAATACATACATATTTTGTCAAGCCATATGTTTCTATTTATTGCAGCAACAACATCCAAATTCACTACAGCCCACTGTGTCTGCTGGATTTCACCACACATACATCAACAAATGAACAAGATGTTTACTGTATTATGTTGCGGGCACACTCATTGATGGGGTTACTTTAGCTTTGCCACAGACTTGCTCATCAAAATGGAAATAGACACTTATGCCCAATACTACTGCTTTTGTCACATAGCAAGGCTACAAACCAGTTTTATGACTGTTAGGCTACAGCTGCAGATGACAGCAAGAAGCAATGTGACTCTGCAGGTCTCCCAAGCTGTTCAACACAGGGCTTGTTTATGTTCTCTAGGAATACTTCACCTGCAGTCATGTACAAAGCAGACTTGAACCATGGTGCGTGTATGTTAGTTACTGTTATCTGTACTGTATAACACTAGATAGGTAGGTGTTCTAATCATATTCCAGCCCACTTGGTATATGTGTGTGTATCTCCCAAAGAGCAAGTGTGCATACCACACTAACTTCAAAGCTGGCATTGTTTTGCACTTTTTGGAACTTGCAGTTGATGGAGGCCTCCAAACTCTCATCCTCCACAAGGCCTGCTGATGTCATCTGTCATAAGACTACCTAAAGCCATGTTGGCATTAGACTTAAGCCGTGGCACATGCAATAAGTACAGTGATCTCTGATGTGTAACATTAGTAGAGGTAGGGGTTCTAATCTCACTGCAGTAAACTTGTTGTATTTGTGTGTACTGTGTTCTGCAGACATAAATAGGTTGTGATATGATCTCACTGCATCCAAGTTTGTGACTGTCAATATTAGTCAGAGCATTTTACATTTGCCTATGGGATCATAGGCTCGATGGCATTTACTCGGCTACTGGCCCTACTGCCTTAAAATCCTAGCTAAGTTGTTACCCTTATGTACACAATCAGCATCTATTGCTCCTGTCCAAGAGGGACACAGATGGAACTACCATGGTGAAATTATGGTCACCTATCCAATCATACAGATTGCATCTAAGTAGGACCAATGAGGTGCTCTATTTGACATGTTGTGTGAGTCTGTTCCAAAGGTGTGTTAAACTCTGGTAGACAACTGTCTCTCTCCAGCAGGTTGGATTAATGTCACATGCTAGGTTAAGGTCTATAGAATGAATAACCCATGTACCATTTGACTTATGGATATGCATCATTTCTAGAACAGCAGGGTCAGAGATTGCCTCGTTTGCAAGCCAGAGATCACCTCTGAGTAGTCTGTATGACACACATTAAAGTGACAGTGATATCAGATGATCCCCATGGACAGATTCTGAAGACCTTAACTCCCCTTGTGGGGAACTTATGTGGAATCTCCATTTGCCACAGGTGCTTGGAAAGATACATACCAAAAGGGCCGTCACATTCAGCTATTGGTATGGAGATGGAAGAGGACATGGAGGTTATAAAATCTACTTTTGTCTGGAGACAATGCCCTCACTTATTATATGAGCATGATAGAATGTCCTTCTTACCACTGTGGAGACATGGTGATCTAAGGTAAGTTAACTGTCAACCTGTGTGCCCAGGTCTCCCACCTCTGAGTATGTATGTAAGGTGTTGCTATTGATGTGGTACTTAGCAGAAAAATCACTGTTACTGAAAGCAGTGATTTTAAGGCCATGCTATGGCAACAATCATTTATTCAAGTAAAATCCTCGTGTAGGATGTTGACATACTTTGGAGATGCTATGACCGCTCCCAGTTTGCAGACATCAGCAAACCTTTTCAGCCACAGACATATACTTTGTGCTTATACTTTGGAGAAATGGATTCCAAACAGTAAAGGAACCATGACTAAACCCTGTGGAAAATCACTGGTTAGATATCTGCTATTGGAGGTGGAATCCCCTATTTTGATTATATTACCTCTATCACTGAGGCAGTGAACAACCCCTCTAATGATATAAGGGTTGATGCCTAGTTGGATGTGTTTGTCAATGATGGCTGAGTGGGGGATAGTGTCAAATGCTTTGGCTAAGTCCAGGTAGGATGCATGCAAAGATTTCCTCTCATCCAGGTCCTTGGTGACTGTGTCAATGATGTCCACTGGTTTAACAGGCATGATCTCCCTTTGACAAATTCAAAATGCCAAGGGACAACTGTGTGGAAATTACCTATATCTTTGTTGATAAGGTCTATGATGATTTGCCCCATGGCCTTGCAGATATGGCTAGTCAGGAAAATAAGTATATAGTTTCTGGGGTCAGTGGACACACCACCTCTGTGCAAGGGGATAATGGTGGCTATTTTCCAGTCAGCTGGGACAAAGCCGGTGGTTACACTGTGACTGCAAAGAGTTCCCAATGGTGTTAGTACTCCATGTTCGAGCCCATGTAGGACTCAGCCTGGGATGTTATGAGGTCCGACAGATTCTGAGTTTTTGTCCATAGAGAAACCATTTTTGACCTGCTCTTTAGAGCTACAAGGTAGGGGACTGGTGGTAGGAATGTCATGGCGTATGTGTGGTGGGGACAAGGGAGTGATGGTTTCACTGAACTTGTCAACCAACAGGTTAGCTGTGTTAGGCTCTGTATATGAGGTATCATTAACCACGAGTTTGGCACAAATGTGGGCCTTTCCTTTCGGGTTACAGATGTAACTGTAGAATGCCTTATGGTTGTCCTTTGTGGAGGAAGCTAATTTGGACACATACTTTGTTTTGGAGGACTTCACAACAACACTTACTTGATAGTTGAAGCTGAGAAGGGATTGTTTCCATTTTATGGACTCCCTCCCTCCTACCCTTAGACAGCAATGTCTTCCCATTATAGTAAAGCCTGTTACTGGCACTTGTCCACCAGACAGGTTTGCTTCACCTTGACGAGCTTGTTGTGCTCATGTCAGATGCAGCTGAGTCAATGCAGTCATACAGGTGTTTCTATAAAGCATTGTTGTAGATCTCAGCATAGTTGCCAGTTACATCTGAGGGAGGAGGTGCAGTGAATCTATATCTATGGATTTACTTCAGAATCTCAAACTACTGAAAACTTGAACTTCATATGGTCGGGACCATATGAAGGAATTTTCAAAAACTCGAAATTTTGAAGTGAGATAAAAAAAAAAAAACCCAAACACATCATTTCTGCAGGGGGGCCAGCACCCCTGCACCCCCCCATACTCCCTTACTTAAATATGCCAACTCTGAGATTGTGCTACAGTGGGGAAAAGGGAAATCTCCCATTCTGTGCTGTATGCAGAAGCGCAGAATGGGAGATTTCCCGTTTCCTCGCTATAGTGTGATCATGAATGATGTGTTTGGGTATTTTTTTTTAGTCTCACTTCAGAATTTCGTGTTCCTGAAAATTCAATCATATGGTCTCAACCATATGAAGTTCGAGTTTTCAGTAATTCGAGATTCTGAAGTGAAACCATATCTATAAATATATATATATATATATATATATATATATATATATATATACCAACCCATATGGGGTTATAATCTGGATTGGTGAATGTCTTTAGTGTATTTGCTGCAAGGGGGGAGGGGGGTGTCAGGTGTGACACCTACTTTGAATGAGACCAATTTGTGGTCAGATCTCACCAAGGAAGACCTCACAGTGGGGTTGCTACAGTGGTCGCCCATATTGGTAAGTACTCAATCCAGTATGTTAGCTCCCCTTGTGGGGGTGTCAAACAGCTAGTCCAGGACACTGGAGATAATGAAGTTGAGTACCCTTTGGGAAGTGAGTTTGAGCACTAGTAATCTACCCAGTCAGTGGGTAGTAATAGTTTCTCCAAACCATGGTGTCCAAATGGATCTTGATAAACTCATGTAGATCCAAATAAGCAGAGTGGGTGTCCTGATTCAAGGAAGGGCTCCTGTAGCTAGCAATGACTTAAATAGTTGCCCCACAAATAGTCAATAGCACCTGAAGTGTATCATGGAATCATACTGTGTAACCAATGTGTATGTATTCTCAATGAATATTTATACACTGCCACCATTAGTTTTCCCACCTTCAGTATGAGGTCTGCACGTGTGGAAGGAGGTGTGGCTGTAGTGCCCTCCACAGCCTTGAAACAGGTGCCTGTGACTGCACAAAGATCTGCATGTTCCATGATGATGACAGCTTCCAGTGAGGTGAGTTTCCTGTTGACACTCCTAGTGTTTAACAGTATAAACTTTGAGGATGTTTGTACATGGGTTTTTTACATTTGTAATTTTGTCCGTGAAACACCACCTAAAAAGGGCACTATGGGGGTGGCAATAGCCTTGGCCAGTAGCTGAAATCCCAGGGGTGACAGATGAAGACCATCTGTGGCAAAGCATCAGGGTTTGTTGAGCACATCATCCCAGGCTGACAGATAGTGGATTCCCTTACACTGACACAAGACGCTAAGCCTATTATTGGTCAGTCATCTTCTGTTTCTATTAAAGCATCATCCTAGGTGAAGGTAAAATCCAGCTGGTGGCCAAGGGCATACCTGTGTGAGACACAGTGTGAGAGCTCAGTCAAGTCTGACATCGCACAGTCCAGAGAGGTGTGTCTCAAGTCTTACACAACAACACGAACTATGATGTAGTCATAACAGTACCTGTTGTTGACAGATTTGACTGTATGTATGATATGCCATATCATGGCACCTCACAGTCAGCTGACTGTGATCTATACCTTATCTAGCCTGGTGAGCAGGTCATCAGTGTGACTCACGATGTAATCACCTATAACTAATATGTTTGAATTTGTGTTTTATGATAAGGGTTTAACCAGTGAGACAGTGGTGCATCAGCTGTTAAGTGTACTACATTCTGCAGAGGTAGTATTATGTGTAGTGTACTTGTTTTTCTGTTTGTGAGGAGTATGGTGTGTAGGTATGTTTCTGGTACTGACCTCTACACATGTAGATATCTGTGATGTGAGTTTGGGTGGAGTAGGTGGTGAGGTGAGCATTTTGGCACCCCACTCATTGTCATACGTACTGAAAGGTGTGTGAGAGAGCATGGATTTAAGATTTTTAATGTAGATGCATCTCTCACACATTGTGCTTGTGTGGAGTAGGAGTAGAGGTTTGGGGATGCTGTCCACATCTGCAACAGTCAGGGATAATGCCATTAGCAACAGATTATTGCTTGTGTATATGTTACAACAGGCCATGGTTAGGCAGTGGCCTGACAGATGCTTATATGTAACATGGTATTACCTTTATGGTGTCGTTCTAAGGTAAAACAGCACCTGGCAGTGTGGGATAACATGGTAGATTGAGTACACTGCTTTGCCAGGCTTGTAGCACTTGAATGAACCATAATCCTGTTATTAGGCAGAGTCGTAATAACATACTTACAAATGTGACTGTGTACAACTCAGGTGAAATGAGAGTCATGCTGCTAGAACATTGGGGCTCACAGCCTCAAACACACTCTCTGTATGCACTCTTTGCAGTGAAGATTTGCATGTCCCATGCATGCACAAAAAACTTCCCCAACTTTGTTGTCATTACTTTAGCTTTGTAAGTCTACAATGTCTATCAAACAACCAGACAGCAAATGTATGTTGTGTAAAATGATGTGGGAACACAGTTTAATGTTCCAGGAACATAAATGTACAGTATGGCATACCTAGGACATGAGGGAGGGGTAGAGACATTGCCCAAAGGTGGCCACCCATCTGCAGTAGGCCTCACATCTTTGCCATGCAGATAATCAACATCATGCTGTTGGCCAGGCTGCATGAATTGTTGTGAAACTTTCATCTAACATGGATCACCACCATTGTGGAGCTTGATAGAGCAACCTTGAACATCTATGTCACCTGGAACTTAACCTCATATTGTGATGTAGCAGCTGTGCTCCTAATCACCATCAAGTCAGTACCCTAGTCAAATTGGTGAAGTGTGGTACAGTGATGTGATTTATGGGGCTGGTTTACGGCAAACTTTGCTATTTTGTTATAACAGCTCTCAAGGTTGTTTAGGTCAGTCTTGCACATGCTGGTGAAGATTTGTGGGCAATAAAGAAGGGTGGAATGTAAGTGGGATCTGGCAGTGAAAAGTCTGGCATAATGCTTAGGAAAGGTTTGGCTCTATAGAGTGAGCCAAGTTTGCTGTGAACTTTTTTGGTTGTTAGTGATATGTGTATCAAATTTTAGACAATCTTCTATTGTTACACCTAGAAGGTTAATTTGATTAGCTGGTTGTATTTTTGTACCATTGGAGGAGTAGATAGTAAGAGACATTTGGTTATTTTTTGTTCTTTTATTGCAGAAGATCATAAGTTAGTTTTATTAGGGTTGAGAATAAGTTGAAGGTTGGTAAGGTATTTTTCTACAACTTTGAGAGATTTTTGTGTTTTTTCTTGTAGGTCTTGGGGAGAGCAGGCAGACCAGATAACAGAGGTGTCATCAGTGTATTAAACAATGGTGGCTAGTTGAGTGGAGGTCCTGGGCTCATTGCTGACTATGATAAAGAGGCATGGTCCAAGGATGGAGCCTTTGGGGACTCTCACAGAGATGGGTAGGAGAGGGACAGTATGTCTTCCCATCTAATGGAGTAATGTCTGTTTGAAAGATAGTTATGAAACCAAGACAGGGCTGTTATACTGAGGTTATAAGTTGCAAGTTTGTTGAGAAGTATTTGATGGGATACTGTATTGAAAGCATTGGACATATCAAGGAAGACAGATGAGACAAATTGACCTTCATTTTTAAGGACATTTACAGTGTTGGTGAAGCTGATGAGTGTGGTATTAGTACTATGCTTAGGTCAGAAACCATGTTGGGTGTTGGATAAGAGGTTGTTGTTAAGGAGATAGTCAAGTAGTTGCTGATGGATTAATTTTTCTAAGATTTTGGAAAGGGGGAATAAAATAGCATTTGGACAGTAGTTTGTGAAGTCATTAGAGGGGCCTCTTTTGTGTATGGGGATGACATGTGACATTTTCCAAAGGAGAGGAACATATTGTTCTGAGATGGAGTGGTTGATTAAGATAGATACAGGGTATGAGATGGCTGTTGCAGCTAGCCTTATAAATTTAATAGGTAGCTGATCTGCTGCAAGAGTACAGGGTTTTAATTTGTGTAGGAGCTTTATTTTATTAACTTTATTATGTGGTTGGCGAGGATGGGCTTAAATGAGAATGATGTTAAGTTTGGTTCTGAAAAGGTAGGAAGTGAAAGAGGTAGGTTAGTGTTGTGGTTTATGAGGGAAGTTATAGAGTTAATAAAGTAAGTATTAAATTAAGATGTTATGCAATCAGATTTTTTTTTTGCTGGTTGAAGCAGGGGTAGAGGGCTTACTTGGGTTTAGGAGATAATTGATACTATGCTAAAATTAAAAGCAATTTTTTTTAGTTGCGGAACAAATACTCATGACATTGAGTGATATTCTTTATAGAACGTTTTAAGCAATAATAAAGGATCTGTTGCCATGGATATGAGGATTCCCACTGTTACCTTTACTTCCCTGTTGGATATGGGTATCCTGAGGCAATGTAGAAATCACCCCATGTTTACCGACAACCACTTCATTATCTAACAAACTGATGTGATATGTGAGAGATGCATCTTCACAATATCACTGGAGACAAAGCTCTCACATAAAAGTACACCTAATGTCAGTAAGGTAGCCAGTGGTACACACGCCACACACATCACACAAAATCCAAAGCAGGCATGAGCTGAGGCACTGACATGTAACCTACATAAATCACAAACACCTCATAGAAAAAGTTCAGGTAACAAATAGCCTCAGCAGCCCCATATGCACTCTGTGAAAACAGCAAACATATCAACACATAGAGCAACATGTCATGGAGAAAGAACCTATAAGCCCATAAGACAAGCCAACACACAATCCAACATTCTAGTCATCTCTGACTTCATGCAAATGAGGAGGTTTCATTGAATCCTACACTCATGCAAATGTTCTCCAGGACAGGCTGACACAGACATACAGTTGTTGTCAGCACCATGAGCTAACATTAAATATCAAGACATGCACAATACTATCCTTTGGGAAGGCATCCACCCCTGGTTACTATCGTATTGCCAGCACACCTCAAACAGCTGAGCAAGTAGCCAGTGACTTATGGCCACAGATAGTGATCTACCCTTTGCCTGTCATGTGTCTGTAATATCGTGGACAGCATTCTATGTTGCACAACCTATAAACAAAGGTATGGCATGTAAATCCAAGGAAGCCATTGTTCTACTGTAATTGGCATTCAACAGACCTATCATTGGTGCAATGCCACCTTTGGTATGTAATTAACCAGGCATATCTGACAACTGCAACATCCACAGAAGTTCCTCGGTAAAGCACTACATGATGTATGTAACATGTCCTATGCAGACCACATAAAGGCCCTATTCATGTAGTCTGCCTCATACATGCTTTGGAGGGGAGTTGGATGCCTACCATATAGGGAGGTGTCAGAACCTACTGTGGATCTTTTGTATATCCACGAAACAAGTAGCACCAGAATTACCTGTTCTACAGACCTACACCTTGACTGTGGTTTATATAGAGCATGCTGGAGAGACAGGTATGTAACCCAGAGACTACACCCTATATAGAACAGCCTCCATGTCCATGTGAAGCCCAGTTCCACCCTAACGCAAATCAAGTGTAAGTTACATAATTGGATGTGAAACAGGACAATCATACCTGCTTGTGGACCAGTGTCTACAATGGACACAGGGAAACTGTGGATGGTTCAACCCCCATGTCCCGGCATGTAAATGTTTCAGCTCCCAAAACCCTGCTTACACTTATCAATGGTATCAGACCTTGACAGTGTTTAGGGATGCATGGCTAGGCTTAAAGTAGTACTTGTGTTCATTAGCCTGTTAAACACGTTGGAACTGAACCCAAGAACCTACACTGTATAACCTTTTTAATGACATTTGTCTGCTGTACTGACATTCAATTCTGCACTCTGACGTTGATGGGTTGATTGTAGATGTGTACCCATAGGTGTGTCCTACACAGTCCAGAAAGTGAAACATAAACATTTCCATGTGACACCGGTCATTGTGTGACTACACAGCCATTGCAACAGCATCCATCATAATGTACACACACTATTATAGTATAGTCATTATAAATGATAGCATACAAATTCTAAAAATGAACAGTACAAGTAGCATGTCAAAAGCAATATTGGATGAAACCAAATCATATTAATGTAGATAGTCACCTTGTGCATCAGACACATAGCATTATTTCCCTACATCCATGAGAGAGATGAGAGGGATGTGGCACAGGTATCATCACTTGCACAGGGTGTTGTATGATGGTGCAGGTGGACTAAGATGACCTCATAGGTTGGCAAGCTTGTGTGTGAGTCAAGAAGGGATGCAGGCAGAATGGATCAAGGAAATGTGGCATGTATGTCTGTAGGTGACCTGAATGTGACAGTGGTGTGTGAGTGTCTGTGTCTACACAACCAAGCTCAGTGTTAGCCCTCCATGTCTGCATGTTGGACCACCATGAGCCATGCATGGTAGAGCTGACAGTTCATCATCTCTGCCTCCGAACATGTGAACTGGCTCTACCAGGAGTTGCACTGGCACCTCCATGCCCAAGGTCAGATGCTGTGCTACTACCTCAGCATGACTTCCATCTGCTGAGAATGTCTCTTCCATGGGACCACCCAGGACCATGAGACCATGGCCTTCCACATTTGGTGTGGATGGCACACTCCTCTCTGGAGTGCTGGATGTACTGCCACTTTGGGATCACGATTGTGCACAGCCACATTGACTCTCAGCAGATGGAATTGCTGACCCACGTCCATGAGGCCAACTCTCAATTCCAACCAGATCTTCCATCACAGACAACGTGCTTTCCAAGACAGATAGTGTGTGATCTGTCTCAGACCAACATCTTTCCACTGTGTCAGTGAACAGATCCAGGGTATCAGCAATATGGTGGAGACCAGAGCATTCATCTGGAGTTCCTTTCTGAATGTGTCTGCACCTTCATGATGGCCCAAAACATACACCGAGTGACATGAGATGAGACACCTGTAATAGGTGGTGAAGGGACAGTAGGCCTCCTAATAGCACCCCTATCAATTTGCCTGTGTAGAACCTCACCAACTGTTTGGCTATGGCTGGTGTTGGCAGTCACTTCAGCCACTGTAGCCACACTTCCCTGTTGAATGTCCCCAACCTCTGACTGTTCAAGATCTGTGGTCACAGGGGACTGGGTATACATAGGCATACTGGCTGTGTACAGTGATAATGCGGGAGTATGAGGGATGTCAACCAATGTGTCAGATTCAGCTCCTGCAACCCCCAGCTGTGCCTCACTTTGGCCATCATCATCATCAGAGTCTGAAGAGACACTAATATCAGGTTGTGAAGGGGACAAAGACCAACCTTCCTGGTCATCTGTAATAAAAAGAGGCAAGTGTTACATTAATACCTGCACTACTATGCTCTGCAGTACTATGTTGCAATATATGTTAAGTTGTGTAAATTACTGTCACTATTACACACTTGCATAACCCACAACCTCATATAGTAGGACATGAGGACATTAATTTCTAACCCAAATCTGTAATCATTTGGAAATAAAAGTTCTTTAAACAGGAATCTCATGAACAAAAATATAAATGATGTACACCGTAGATATTCTGCAAAACTCTACACGGTTGACAGTTAGGGCAATCTGTAATGCCCTGACAGTATTGTCAAATAAATCACTGTGGTCACACCTACAAGGCATATGTATGAGTCTAAACTGTGTACAGTCAGAAAATATCTGTACAGTTGACAATCATGCAATCCAGCCAGCAGGCCTGCAATGACACTTGATTGAAAACAGTGAACTAAATATTCATCTCTGACAAAACAGTTTGTGTTTACAAGCAGCGGGAGTACAAACTCTTCTTATTCCTGACAATCCTGGAAAAATGTGAGGGAGAGTTAATTTGCACAGTAGCACATGGGCAGTATAACAGGGTCTATATTAGATCAGCAAACGCTTAAAAAAGAGAACACTGATAGATCGAACTTATGTAAGTGGAAGCTTAAAATATTGAAGCAAGAGAAACCCGAATTTTTTCCTAGGGAAAGAATTTGGTTGTCCATTTCCGTTGCTTCGGTATTTTCAGTGCTGTGGTGGAAAGTTACAGGTCGGGTTCAGGTAAGTGTGCGATTGTGTGGATGTGAGTGTTAGGGCAGGTTAGGTGAGTTAGGGTTAGGGTGTGGGTTAGGTATGTGTGCGATTGTGTGAACGTGAGGGTTAGGGCGGGTTAGGTGAGTTAGGGTTAGGGAGCGGGTGAGGTGAGTATGCCATAGTGACAGACCTTAGGGTTAGGGTTTGGGTTAAGGTAAGTGGATAGTTATTGGTGTATGTATAGTTTAGTGTAGGGTTAGGTGTCAGATTTTAGGTGTATGTGTGTGTGTGTGTGTGTGGTTTGCTGTTTGTTTGGTGTGCTTGATTTGTGTGTATGTGTTTTGGATCAGCAATTTTTTTCCCTAGGAAAAAAAATCGCTGTTCTCACAGTTCGAGATTGTACGCTTTCGCTTACTTAAGTTTGATCAATCAGCATTCGCTTTTTTAAGTGTTCGCTTATCTAATATAGACCTGTATAACAGGGCTAATACATCAAAGTATCTCACATTTACATTTGCTGCTACGTTAACAGGTATATGGGTCACAGACTGTGCATGAGCTTAAAACTGCAGCTAACCTCCTCCCCCAAAATACCTGACACCCACATAAAACTGTGCACATCCTGACATGCTGAATGCTACAGTATTCTAATGCTGATCCAACCAAGCATACCTGGATGCTCATCTTGAGTGGAAATGGGTGCATCTACATCCATGACATATTGGGTGATGGATGCTGGGAGCTGTCCTGTATTGCAAGGTTCAGTAGGAATTCCTCAATGGCTGACAGAGGTTGTTCTGATGCAGGCCCACCACCAGTGACCTGATAACCCCCTGGCCATGTCCACTGCACATCTGCGTGACATGTTGATCATGTTGGTGGCACGGTGTTGCACCTCCTCATATGTGTGAGTCTGGTGACCCACAGCATTAATGCTGTGCACCACTTTGGCCTGCAAGCCTATATGCTCTTACTTATTTGCCCTTCCTCTGGACAGCAGGACTTGGTGGTGTTGTCTCAAGGCCTCAATAATGAGGTCGTTTTCTGCCTCAGTGAAAAGTGCACAGTGTCTGGCATGCATGATATCTCCTGAAATGCAAATGAATGTGAACTCATGTCAGGATCACATACATGGGAGTACAGTATGTAAGATACAGCAATAAAGGAAGCCTATTAGTATTCCCCACTTGATTACACATCTCATAATCAACAGTGTGTCAAACATACAAAGGTTGGGGAAGCAACCAGGATAGCAGCAATAGTGAGCCACTTCTGTTTGTGACATGACAGATTCTCATGTATGATCACACAACAAACACAGGAGTCCATTGTAGTGTGCCCTATAGCAGGGAAACCCTCACCCATAACATATGTATAAACAACAGTGTCAACCAAATAGCAGGGTATTACTACAACTGCTAACAAAAGAAGTATCCAGGAGACCTGTGTACCTAGTGAATACAGAGCATTATCCCTTGCTGTACCCTACATCCTCCATAGGAATAACACAGCTGGAGATCACTGGCATGTCATCAGTACATTTCTAAGAAAGACTTACTGATGTAATCCCCATTCCCCCTAAGTATATTCAAACATATGCATTATGTTGAAAACAAAATGGTTATATACCTGATGGAGTACAAAACTCCTCTGTTGGAAGACACAGCTGTATGAGTACTGTGTGAATGAGCTAACCATACAAACTAACTCTCATACACAAGGGTTCCCCTAGCTAGGTGTTGGCCTTTTTAAGATGGTTCTCATTAACAGGTGATTGCCTCTGAACCAATTTGTAGTTCAGGAATGCTACATGCAGCATACACAGCTGATTTGCAATATAATCAGCAATTCCCACGCAACTACTCAACAATATATAAGTCCTCAATGTAGATTATATTCCTTTTCTCACATTTTGGGTTGGAAATTACTAGGGTAGGAATTATGTCAGTACAGAGAAAATGTTTCTTGTGGAGGATACCAGTAGCACTGGTTAGGTCATTGGCCAAATGATCCCAGGCCTCAGGCTTACACTCTGAGCCCTCATAATTGCCCTGCAATTGCCAAGGTCCATATCTGTCTACCAGGAGTCCAATAAATACCCTGGACTCCTGCACACCCCACTTTTGTACCCTATAATGCATTCCTTCACCAGCTCCAGCAGCCATCCCCACAGTCAAGGTCAGACTCCTAGGAATGATGTGAAATTTTAGCCTATTGGTCTTTAAATAAGCTGCATTCCTACCCTTGTACATCATACTGTAACTTTTAAATCAAAAACATGCCGCATCAATTAGTATCATGCAAACTCGCACAATCCATGTTTAAGAAAAGCCTAGCAATGCCCAAACTGGAAAAGAGCATTGAACATGTTTAAACACTGTTTAGCATTGCACAGTTTTTCTAATTGTTTCTAAATGTAACAATTATTTAATTTAAAGTCAACCAATGTTTCAGTCACCTGACACAGTTTCACAGCGCTATATGTAAAAAGCATAACTAGCCAGGACTTGAACCTAGGATCTACTACACTGTAGATCATAACTCAACCCATCTAGCCAGTGGGATTGTGAAAGGACAGTGAAGGGAACTGGAATATCTTCAAATACACTGCAAAGGTGCCTGTAAGCATAGCGCAGCTTCACTGTGCGTGTTTGCATGTTGCTAAGCACAGCAGACATACAGCAATTGAATACATCCAGCTTCTATTTTTAACTGTCTAGCAGATGTCTACTGCTTAAGTATGCCTCGCTACACCTAGCTAAGCAATGCAACGCATCACGCAAACAAGTACAAAACGAAAAAAATGAATATTGAATGCATCTGGTTTCTATTTTTAGATGTCATCTACTTGTGTCCCCTTCACATGGTTGACTTTTCAGAAAGGCGACTTTCATATGACCGAGACCATATGATCAACTTTCGAAAAGCTGACCATGGGGAACTGCTATCTCTGTACAGTGTGTAATGGGAAAGTTTCCATCTTCTGCACTGTAGTGCGATCTCGGAGTTGGTATATTTAAGTTACGGGGGTGTGTGGGGGTGAAGCCTCCCACGGGGAGTACAGGGGGGATTCTTGCCCCCCTGATAACAGTTGAAAGGTAAGTGTTTGTTGTGTGTTTTGTGTTTATTTTACATGGTTGGCTTTTTGAAAGTCGATCATATGGTCTCGGCCATATGAAAGTCGACTTTCTGAAAAGTCAACCATGTAAAGTAGACCCCTACTACTTAAGTATGTCACACTACGCCTTGCTAAGCAATATGCTGCATCTTGCAAACAAGCACAAAAAGACAAAAAAAAATAAAAAAAATATATTAATATTGAATGCATTTGGTTTCTATCTTTAGATGTCTAGTGGATGTCTGATGAATATGTGTGCAAAGCTAAGCATAGCTACACAACGTGCAGCACCACACAAACAAGCACATAAATGTAAAAAATGTATTGTACACCTTTCAGCCAAGGTTAACAGGCTAAAAGGTGTGTGGCTGTACTGTTAGTTTTACATGGATTCAATATCCATGTTGCTGTGACATCCCTTAGGCATGCATCATAATTAATATGTATGGCCTGCTGCCGAGGGAGAACAGTTGCCATGCGTATGGATACATTTTGTGTAGGCTCTACATGGAGCCTACAAAGACATTATTCAATCCTGGGGAATGTTTATTATAAACAAATCAAAGGAGTAGCTACAGGGGCTAGGTTAACCCCAATTTTTGTTAACCTAGTAATGGCATGGTGGGAAGAACAACATTTAGAAACACACACGTTTTTTAACAGAGTTTCCATTCATAAACACTTCATTGATGATTCTTTTCATTAGGTAGGAACATATGATGAGTTTGATTAATTTTTTAATGATTTAAATAACATTACTTTTTTTTTAATTCACCATGAGTAGTAAGGGTCTAACAATTAACTTTTTATATTTAATGTTGACCATTAATCACAAAACAGATATATTTGAAAGTACAGTGTTTATTAAAGATGATTATGTCAGTAGTTACTTGCACAAATCCATTCAGCACCCTTTACACATGAAAAAGAATGTTGTAAGAAATTAATTTATTAAACTAAGCAGAATGACAACCAAAGATCATATATTCTTAGCTGAACGTGATACTCTTATGAATTTATGTTTAGAAAGAGGCTATGACTATGAATTTTTAAATAACATTAAAATTGAAATTATATCAAAAAGACAATATATATTGAAATCAATTCTTAATTATGAGCAAGTACTAGTCAATGACATAACACAACCTGACAATGATGCAGTACTGAATAGTTTTTCTAGATCATTTCACTACCCATATCTGTTGAGATGAAAGTCAGCAAGGAAAGCAGATTAGTAGTGCTGAAAACTGAATTCATCCTCAAGTCTTGGTGAGTACCTTCATGAAGTGGACCCTGTTTTCTACAAAATCTCACCAAGGCAACCACTGATATATAGACTGTATTTATATAGCATATATTATGGACAGAAGTAGGTCAAACATTTAAAAAAGATAGCTGGGTGCACAAGAACCAGGATAAAAAAGTGTCCAATCCTGGTAGGCACACTGGTGACAGGACTGGAAAAATGACAGTGTAGAATCCTCAAAATATGCAAACATTCCTACAATGGGACCAGGCCCAAGGGGAGGATGGCTCCTCTGTTGTAGAAGAAAGTAGCAGTCTGCAAAAATCACAAAAACTGATAAGCCAAAGAAGAGCCATAAAGACGATAGGGTGGGTTATTGTGGATAAGAAAAAAATTATGTATTCTTACTATTATGCAAAAATCCCAGAATTTCCAGACACAAGATATACAAAATGATTAAGAGAGAAATTAGAAGAAAGAAAAATACTTCCTCAAGAAAAACTGTCAGAAGCTTCAAATTAAAATTTGCATTCATTAATACAACAGATTTGTGAAAAATTGTATATAGATCAATAAACTTTGATCTGCTTGGAAAAAGAAGCATCTGAGGAAGTGCAAAAATATAAACAACAAACCTAGAGATATTTGAAAAATATAAAAAAGAAATATGGACATGGGAAAGAAAGAGAGAGAGATTTGATATGGTGCAATATTTATGCAAAGGAGAAAGCCAAATTAATCAATATAAAGAAGGCAGCCACAAAAATATTCGAACATAAATACAGGCAAAGGCATCCAGATATGGAAAAGTTCACAATAAAAAAATATCACAAAGATGGAACATAGAAAAGAAAATTAGTAAAGTAGAAGTTAAAAAAATAGAAGTTGAAATTATGGAGCGTCTGCAAAGTGAAGAATTTGGTGTAGAAGGTCTAACACAAGTTACATCACAGCATGATGGAGTGGAGTCCCCAAAGTAAGGAGAAACAGGAAGATCAGGAGACATCTGAAGAAGAACTGTGGACATGGGAAAGAAAGAGAGCTTTAATCTGGTGATATATTTATGCAAAGGAGAAAGCAAAACTAACCAATATAAAAAGAGCAGCACCAAAGATATTTGAAGAGAAGTACAGGCAAATCCTGACATTGAAAATTTTACAATACAAAAATAAGAAGACAAAGAGGAAAAGTGGAAAATGAGATTAGTAATGAGAAGTTAAAGAAATAGAAACTGAGGTTATGGAATACCTGTAAATCGAAGGATTCAGTGTAGAAAATCAAATGCAGAAAGCATCACAACAGGATACAGCAATGGATATCCAAATTAAGGGGAAACCAGTGGAAGAGGATGCAATTGGTCAGGTGCCATATCAAGATATTTTGGAGCCTCCCACAGGAAACCAGTATAAACATTCACTTGAAACTAGACAGCAAGGAAAGGAACAGGAAACTGTGGAAACTCAGATGCAGTTAATGTTGAGGAGTGATAGGACAGTGAGCTCCCATATGACAGATCAATGGCTGGCACAGGATGAAATTGAAGAGAAGGTGCCACAGGAGGATGCTATAGAACTTCTATAGAATGCCCACAGGAAATGGAAAACAAGGGTGTGCCCCTCAGTTTGGAAGAAAATGAGCTAAGAAAAGAGTTGCTTGATTTAATAGACATAGATAGATATATTAAGATCAATGAGAGAAATAGACTGCAGAAGGTCAACAAAACCCAAAAAGTCAGAAGTCTTATAAAACGAATGCAGTAATTAGGACTGTCCATAGAGATCCATGGGATATAGCAGAAGTAAACAGGATATATTACTGTGCGGCTAAATTAATAACTGATAAAGTTCTACCACAAGAACACAGGGTAGCCAGGGAAAGGAAGGGGAGAAATCTAATACCATCATATAATTATTGAATAGAGAAAACTATAAAGCAATTACGGCAAGTGCCATTGTTAGAAGACCAGAGATGAGGGACTAGATCAACAAAAATACTAAGAAAGATAGCTGTGATAAAAGCAATGTGCAGTATTAGAATAGACCAGGATCTATTTTGCACTATCCCAAATCAACTAAAAATTTCAGCACAGGCAGAAAAATGCACAGATAAATATAAAGGAAAAGTACAAAATCAGCAATTTATTGATGAAGCAAAAAATATTTATGTAGATTTGGGAAACAAGGTAAAAGGGATTGAAAGACCACCAAAAAAGAAGAAATGGATACATTTTAGAGAAGCATCTATGAAGATCCTGTGGAACATAACAAAAATGCTAAATGGATAGAAGAAGTAAAGCAAGGAATAAGAAGTTTAAAGGTGCTGGATATGAAACGGGATGAAGTAATAGCCAGAGAAATTGAAACAAAGTTAAGAAAAGCCTCTAATTGGAAAACCCCAGGCCCAGATGTAGTACATAACCTTTGGTTAAAAGTATTAACATCTTTGCATGAAGATTTAGCCCTGAATATAAACTATTTATATGGACACCCCAAACAGACACCAACCTGGCTAACAACTGGCAAAACAATGTTCCTACTTAAGAGTGAACCTGCAAGCTACCCTAAAAATTATAAACCAATAATTTGCCTTCTGACAACGTATAAACTATACATGGGAATTGATGCTGACAGAGTTTATAGTCATTTAGAAGAAAATTCAATTATGGCAGTAGAACGAAAGGGTAAAAAAAGAAAGTTATATGGAACAAAGGATCATTTGTTGTTAAATAAAGCCATAGTGGAGAACTGTAAAAAGGGGAAGAATCTAAGTATGACATGGATTGACTACATAAAAGCATTTGACAGTATCCCACATTCATGGATAAAAGAGTGCTTAAAAATGTAAAAGATACACCCTACACTGATCAATTACATTACAGTGGCCATGAAACAGTGGCAGACCACTTTGCAATTAAGCCATGATAAAAGACAGATTATTATCCCAGGGATTAAAATCCAAAAGGGGATATTTCAGGGTGACTCTCTGTCACCATTGCTATTCTGCCTTGCCATTAACCCATTAAGCTGTTTACTTAACAGCTTAGACCATGGCTATAATTTGGCTCCTACAAAACAAGAAAGTGTAAAGACTTCTCATCTTCTCTTTGTCAATGATTTAAAACTGTATAGCTCATCAGACAAGGAACTAAAAATGCTTCTGCAGGTTGTTAAAACTTTTTCAGATGATATAAGAATGTCATTTGGTCTTGATAACTGTGCAAAAACAACCTTTAAAGCAGGAAAACATCAGTTTGGGACAATAATGTGATATAAAACAACTTGAGCAAGAGGGATTGTATTTGGGAATCGATGAAGTGCCAACAATAAAACATGAGCAAATGCAAATAAAACTTAGTAAGGAATACTTTAGAAGACTTAAATTAATTCTGAAAACAGAGTTGACTTCTAGGCACAAAATCCAACCTATAAACCAATTTGCTCTTCCTGTCCTAATTTATAGTTTTGGAGTTATTGACTGGCCCCAAAACATGTTGGATAGATTGGACAAGAAAACAAGAAGGATACTTCATGCACACCAAATGATTTATAAAAATCAGTGTATACCAAGATTATATATTCCACATTCTGAAGGAGGGATGGGCCTCCTTGAAACTGATTACATGTATAGATCTGCAATCATGGGACTCCACACATATCTGCTAACCTCACAAGACCCAAATGTAGTGAAAGTTTTGAAACATGATGAGAATAATTCTAAGATGACTTTTTAGCTTAATTTAGCAGAAGCATATTGGTGTCGAGCAGGAATGGAAATCAAACCAGAAGTAGGAAAAAATCAGGCAGCAACTGAATGTGCCAAAAAACAAAAGAAATAATATAAGTCGAAGGACCAGATAAAAAGGCAAACAATGTAGAAAAAACATAAATATAGTTGCAAGTATACAAAACTTCTGGAAGAATCTCATGTTGATCAGGAATGAACACAGAAATGGTTAAGTAGAGGCAATTTCAAACCAAGAGCTGAAAGGTTAATACTGGTAGCCCAAGATAGTGGGCTACGTACATGTTGGTATTCCAAAGTCCATTGAACATATAGGAGAAAGAAACAAATGTAGGTTTTGTAAAACCAAATTGGAAACAGTCACACACCTTGTTGCTGGGTGTGACATACTAATGGCAGAAGGACTGTATACTGAAAGGCATAATCATGGAGCAAGGCTGTTGCACTCGGGATTGTGCAAACATTATGGTTTTGAAGTTGCTAAAAAACACTGGAAACATGAGCCTCAAAGCATCATAGAAAATGATGAAGTTTATATCACATGGGATCACCCATTACCAGCAGTTCAAAAGATAGATGCTAGAAAACTGGATATAGTGGTCCAAGAAAAGAAGACAAAAGTAGTATTGATCATTGAAATTGCCACACCCAGTGACTACAGTGTCTTGCGTACAGAGAGACCCAAAGTCATAGAATATCAGGATCTGCAGGCAGAAATGTGAGCAATGTAGAAGAAAGATACCCAGACAGTTCCAATAGTAGGAGTAATGGGTTTTATAGATAAATTACCAAGCCAAGTAACCCCATATGGATTACAGGAGTCGTCATTACTGGGCACGTTGCCGGTTGCTGTGAAGAGCACTTTTGGCTTACATCAAAGAGTGAAACAATACTAATTTCATGAACGTTAATCATACTTTGACTTAGGAATTGGGTCCATTCCTGTCATGGTATTAGAAACCCAAATGATTTGGCGAAAGTAAAAAAAGATTAATGTGATGCAAATTAAAGGCATTTTAGATAAGAACTGGAATATTGTTCTGGGTAATGTGGATTTGGCAAAGGTAATAGTTGATAAACCAGTATTTAGTTACAAAAGTAACAATAACATCAGGTCTGTTTTAGAGAAAAGTAGTAATTTACCCCACAAAAATTGTGTTTCACCCTTGGAACATTTAAGTGTAATAATTGTAAATTCTGTAGATACACTGCAGACACTTCATCCATTTATTAAAAAAAAATCATCAAGAAATGTTTGCAAAGGTCATTTCAATTGTAAGTCAAATGGTGTAGTTTATTTAGCTGCCTGTGAAATTTGTGATAGTTATTATGTAGGAAAGATAGTCAGAAAACCTTCTAAAAGAAGATATAAACATGCTACTGTCACTAAAATAGATGGTCTTAGCAATGTTTTCTCTAAATATGGAAAGGACTGCTTAGATTTTAGGAAATTCTTATTTTTTGTGTTAGATTATGTACCTATTGATGAAGTTTTAGGTAATTTTAACACAATGTTAGAATGTAAGGAAGCTGAATGGCAGTTTAGACTGGATTCTGATTAAAAAAACAGGAATCAATGAGTATATTAATATCAAATGCGTTTTAATGGTTCAAACTTATAAATTTTTTTCTGCATATTGCTGTTAATATATCTATTTAAGTTTTAATTTTAATTAGGGATATTTATCTTTTAATTCTGTAATATGCCTTTAAACAGGAAGCTAATTATTTGTAGCTGATCATGTGATCTATTTATAGTATAAAAGAGACACATATTTATTTATTTATTCTGATGAAGTTCTAACATAATAAAAAGACAAAAGTGCTAAATCATTTTCATACTGGTCTGCGGTTTACATTATCTTGTGACATATCTCTGTTGAACATCTTTTGTGGTTTTTAATCTTTTCTTCATTCTTTGACACCTTTCTTGTTTATTTCTCACTGTATAGCATGCTGCCAGACCATCAAAAACTTTGATTGGTCCTCTGTTAAAACACTTTTATGCGTGTTGCTGCTGCTGAATTGCTGCCATGTTACTGCGTTCCCTGTAATTCCATGTCAGCATGCCCAATATAATCATGTCTAAGATGTTTGCAAATCAGCAATGGAAAACTTGAAATCAAGACATGTTATCTGATCTTTGTTGAACACCTCTGAAACTCTTAGTGCAAGAAATCTGGACAAAGCCAAAAATAATGGAGGGGACAATAGCCCAAAAATAAGGACATATTTTAAATATTGCTCTTATAAACTTTGAAAGTTACTAAAATGACTTGTGTTAGCTTGCATTTTTTGGAAGACATGAAATCTGAAATTCAAATGTATCCCATTATTTAGTGACTTCAGTCATCAGTAATTTGCTAGTAAACTATGAGTTTTATAAGGAAAAAAACATTCTGTGAAAATCTGGAGAGTATTTTCGTATGCCTTTTAGTAATTTGTCACTTATGTATGTTAGTAGATTGCTATTTAGCATTTACATGACTATACAATACTTGCTTGTCTATTACATGCTTGTAGGTTATAAACCCCTGTCCTGTGGGTGCCACAGACTATATCTCTCAACCTCTCAGTGCAAGAAATCTAGACAAAGCCAGAAATAATGAGGGGGGGGGCAGAGCCCAAAATATAGTGACAGATTTTAAATATAACTCCTATAAACTTAGAAAGTTGCTAGAATAACAGGTTTTGCATTACTGTGCATTTTCTGAAGAATATGAAGTCTGAAACTCAAATGTCTGATTTATTTACTATTATGTATTGACTTCAGTCCTTAACAATTTGCCAGAAAACCACATATTTTATGGGGAACACACCAAAAATATAAGGCGAAAATCTGGACAGTTCAAGGTATGCCACTGACATTTCTTTGCAAAAAAATATGTCCATTTCTTATGTACCTGACTTTGCAACTGTAAAGTCAATTTTCTCTTGTGTATACACACTGAGGTGGAGAATATACCAGCTGTGTCATTTTGCATACATAATTCCCTGTATTTACATCTTATTTGCAATAATTGTATATCAGATGTACATACATCTCATATGCAAAAACTGCAGTCTATGCATCCATCCCTTAATGTATCTCCTGTCCTTGCTGCTATCTCATCTCAGCATTTTGTTATCATGTATATCACATTTTCACTCCCGTTTTTTGCACTGCAGCTTTATATCCCTCTCACATCCTTTGTTAGCACACTCATTTTTATTTATGTACAAAACTCCAGTATTGTCATTGAGATTACCATTACTTCAGTATTGCAGGATTCTTTGCCACTTCAGCAAGTTTGCCTGTGGTATATGAGTATACTTTATCCATTTCTCCCTCCACATTAATTAATTATGCAATATAAATGACTTATTATTTGCATGCAATTCACCCACTTCACATCCCCTCCTTCAGTATCATTTCACTATATTTGGCCTTACTTTTCCTGGGCTACAGTGCAAGCTCATATCTGAGCTTTGTCTAGAAGCAAGTTGTTTAGTTTCATTCTGTTCTCATGCTTTCAAGCACCTTTCCATGACCATAAACACTGAAAAGGTGCTTGTGAACATGTAGACGATTAGGTGAATGCATATTTGATTAGCACTGCTGCTCATTGCACTAACATGCTTACATTGTGTAGGCTTAACGCAGGGCCTAAAAAATTGTCAATGAATCCCAGAGAATGTGCTGTCTAGGTCCAACTACAGGATTTTCTGGATTCACCATAGAAACTTCAAAAATTTCTTAACATTATAGATAATGCATCAAAATTAAATAAAACATGCTAAGGCTTTTTTTTTGCAAAAACTGACCAAATAAACTCTTTAGCTGTCTGTAAGCATTCTTTAAGCACACATATTTCATTTCTGGAAGATCCACTGAAGCCTCTCTTTCATTTCACATAGCTAATAATTTAACTAGTTAAATTTCACTGACATTAGAGCTTAGCAAGTGTTTTTTCATATCCACCAAAATTACCAGCTTTACCATGAAATCTACACAGTAGCTTAATATTTGCAGCACAATCTTTTTGTTTTTCAAGCCTCTTTCCTCTTCAGGTTACAGCTGTTCAAACTACTAACAAACCTTTTCATCATGCCTCTGAGCTGTTCAGATGTTTGCCTCATATTTTTGGTCTGTCTCTCATAAAATATGTGGTTTTCTGGGAAATCAATGAAGACTGAAGTCACTAAATTATGACAGACTTTTGAGTTTCAGACTTCATGTCCTTCAGAGAATGTATAATAACACCCAACACTTTTTATTCTAGCAACTTTCTAAGTTTATAAGAGCAATGTTTAATGTCCATATTTTGGCATTGTTTCCCCCCGTTATTATTGGCTTTGTTCAGATTTTTTCTGTTGGCTATGCTTCTCATTATAGACATGGAGAATACATCCTTCTGCCTAACTTTCCAAGAGCTTTTAATATATTCATTTCCATTCCATGGACAGACATTTAACTTCTGTATGTCTAAAATGCTGTAACTACCCTTCTGCTGACAAAATGTCTTCAGTTGTCCTCTTTCATCTGATAAGCATACTTTTAGATGATTTTTAAATTATTTAGATTTCTAGGAAAACATCTGTATCTGATTAACGTACTTACCTTATACAGTGGTATACCAAAATAATACAAGCACATAGACTGCAATGGTTGTATCATAAACAAAATTCTAATGATGATTACAGACAGTACAAAACTATGGACAAAGTTAAGCTCATTTGAGATCTACATGTACAGTAAACAGAGGATGTGAATTCAGTATTCTTCTGTATCCTGTGTTCCAAGCTGTGTGCATTAGGTGTACCTTGCATGGCTACACTACAGTTCAGAATTTAACTTCCTAGTAATAACTTTATCATCACCACTAACAACTTTACTGGGAGTTCTTCAGTAGTCGAATCCTTAAGACACATACACACACGCAAAACATGACTACTTAGTTCCATCTTCTATTACATTATTGCACACAGCATGAGTTACCAGTGGAGACTGGAGCAGCCTGTTTATGGTGCCTTGTTATGAGTGGGTGGAGTTGTTTCAGCTAGTTCCTTTGCAGAAACAAGGGGCAGCCCAAAATTTTAATTTTATTACACATTTCACTAATGGAAAGTGGCAACTGAGTGTGTATGGGAAAGAGAGGAGACAGGGGTAAGCCACTAGATGTGAAGTCAACTCACTCATTGACTCCTACTGCTCACTAGGAGGAATGTACTTGGTAATAAGGATGCCCAGTCTAGAATTAATAATTTGTATGACACACACCTAGCCAGGGGATTCTTGACTCTTGCCCCTGCAGGATAAATGGACCGGCTAGGTGAAGGTAAAAGGGCCATTAAAAGGTCAAGGAAAGAGTAAAAAAATAAATACAAAAACAGGTCTAGGAAAGATTAAAATAAATAGATAAATAGATAAATAAATAAATAAATAAATAAAACAAATAAATAAATAAATAAAACATACCATTGGGTACAGTGCTTCAACAAGAAGTGAGCCCCTTGATTAGTGCACGAAAGGTCATACTACTAAAGTAACACTAACAAGTATAAGTGCATGAATAGTTGCTCTTTGCCTGCATCACATGCACTTTTTCACAGTAGTATGGAATGAACATCTCATAAAAAATGCAAGAATAAAAAGTTATAGGAAGAGCTGCTTAGTGTTGAGGTACTGGAATACAATTGCCAATTATTGCATTAGAGTAATTCACAAAGGACATGATTTGGCCTGTCACATAATATTTGGCATGTCACATAATCTTGAAAGTTTGAAATATACTATGTTATATTTGCAAAAGGTCGCACATATTTGGAATGTGCACATTTTTATAGGTTCAGATATCAATAACTTTGCATACCAACACTTTTCCTCTCTGGCTAGGCAACTTTCCTTATATGTTCTTATCAGGTACTGTGTACCTTCTATCTTTAGATGTTTCCCAGCTGTATCTTAATATCTGAATATCTGCCTGATTATATAGCACAAATAAATAATGTCCTAACTGTGATTCAGATGTCTCAGATTTGACTAGAGCTCCATGCACTGGAGAAGCTGATGGGGGGGGGGGGGGTGGAACAATAATATGTTTTATGCCTTCTAACCTCTTTTGGGAGGGAAAGAACATGAGACTATGATAGGGTGCACATAGTATTACAACTCATTGTGTGTGGAGACTACATTTTTATTGATGTGGCAGTCATAGATGTAATAGGGCATAGAAGGTTAAGGAGTGTATCACTGTGGAGACATGGCAAACAACCTCACTGTCGTCCATTGCACAACCCAGTAGATGATATAGCTTAACACACACTGGAAAAGCAGGACATTCCAATGTAACACTCGACCTAGCTTCACTCCTCTGGATGGCTTTTAGCCGAAAACGCATCATTTACAAATCAACAAGGGCTTTGTTTTATTGCTTTATGTCTCATTTTAAGTCTTAACAATTAAAGTTTTTATTTTATTCTGAAGAGCATACTTTTTAGTAGCCTGTGGTGGTGTGTTTCAGTTTTTACACAGATCTTTTGCTTAGTTTTTGAAACCACCTTTGGCAGTCACAGGAGAGTTTCTCTTCTGCTTCATTGTAAAATGGGTTCCTAACTGGCTCACAAACCACACACACACTATCAAAGTAGGTGACTGCACATCAACCAGCAGACTTGTTACCACTGGGATGACACAGGGGTCAGTGCTGGGCCCCCTACTGTTTTGTATGTACTTCTCAGAAGTTCAGGTCAAATCTAAGGGATTGTGGTTGACAACGTTTGCAGATGACTGCAAACAGGGTGCAATTTTTGAATCCACAAATGATGTTAGTATACTCCAGAAGGGTCTTATGCAGGCCAATGATTAGTGTCTTAGTCACGGTCTCAAACTGACTGCAAAGAAATGCATCATGATTCCCTTCAGCACAACAAAGTCCCTTCATCAAATCAACAACAATACCCTAAGTACCCCCAAAGTGGTAAGTTACTTGGCTTCACAAGCTGACCGTGACCTCAACTTTGGCCACCATCTGTCTACTGTAGTAAGGAAGGCTTTCTATATAGCACACTTGATTAGTAAAGGCATCACTGTGAGAGAAAAAGAGGTTATAACCCCTCTACACTTAGCACTAATCTGGCCCATAATTGAGTATAATACCCTGCTCGGCATGTACCATGCAAAGCTCCTGCAGCAATTGGAGAGACCTCAAAAGTTTTTAACAGAGAAGATCACAGGACACCAGCAAGTGCCATACACAGACCAACAAAAGTTCCTGTCACTTTACTCTGTATCATATAGACTTCTTTGGGGCGACTTATGCCTGGTTTACAGAGCAATTTCAGACCCAAACCTAATGAACTTGCTGCATATCTGTAAACCAAATGGGATTAGGGCCACCCATTCCAGGGACCTAAATATGGCCTGTGACTTAAATAGGACATGCTGGATGGACAGATTTATCTCCCAGTGATTGCCACATCTTTGGAATAGGCTACCTATTCATGTGAAACAGAGTACTTCTATGACACTGTTCAAAAGAAACCTGGGTGAGTTAATGGGGCACTGTAAATTCTTACCTAGAATAGCACCCACAACCCTCCTGGACATGGGCAGTCATTACTAAATGCAATCTTGGGTATTAACTAACATTTCTATGGCATTCTATGGCATGGTACATGCCGAGCAGGGTATTATTAGATGAAGCCGTTACTTACTTTAACACCAACTTCCTTACCATCCTGAACCACCATGCCCCAACCAGACAAATTAGAACAAAAACCAAACATGCACCATGGCTCTCTAAAGAAACCAAACAAAAAATCAAAGATAGAAACAAACAATGGATAATATGGAAAAAGACTCAAAGTCCCATCCACCAACAAACCTTCAAACAACTAAGAAACCAAACCAAAAAAGCTGTAATATTAGATAAAAAAAACTACTACCTACTATCCCAACAAGTGAATCACTCCAAACCACAAAAGTTCTGGTCCAGCATCAATCAACTACTCCACCCAGGAAAATCAACCACTCCTAGCCCTCAAAATACTGAACACAAAACTTCAATAAATATAGCTAATGATTTTAACACATTCTTCACTAACACTATACAAACACTAGCTAGCCAGCTCTCACCTCAGAACTTCACTTTACCTACTAAAAAAACAAACTGTTCTCCCTCCTTTCAACTTCACCCCGTCCCTACATCATATGTGCTTACCCTCCTTCAGAAATTGAAACCATGCTCTCCTCAGCAGACCAACTACCTGCAGAATTTCTGCAACTAGCTGCTAAAGCCATTGCCCTCCCAATATCAATCCTGATCAACAGAACCATTACTGAAAGCTATATCCCTTCTATATGGAAAATCTCCCATATTATCCCTCCACAAAGGTGGCCAATCTACCGAGCTTTCCAATTATCGACCTATTGCCCTCCTCTCACCTCTAGCTAAGATTATGGAAAATGCATCCACAAACAACTGCTTCAACACTTAACACAAAATAACCTTCTAGCTAACTGCCAGCATGGTTTTAGACCTTCACATAGTACCTCCACTGCCCTTCTCTCCTTCACAGATACTATCAACAAACACCGTAGTCTAAACAAACTCTCTTCTGCCCTATTCATTGACTTATCTAAAGCCTTTGACATGGTGAATCACCAAATTCTTATTACCATAATAAAATCCCTATCACTTGACACATCCTCCATACAGTGGTTCCAGTCCTACCTTGACAATAGACAGCAGGCAGTACTATGGCACAAGTCCCTCTCTACCCACTTACCAGTCAACCTCGGTGTCCCCAAGGATCCATCCTTGGACCTCTACTCTTTCCATTTTCATCAATGACCTCCACCTAGCCATCCCTCAAGCCTCATGTATACAATATGCAGATGATTCTACACTTATATGCTCAGCCTCATCCTCTTCAGACCTCCTATACCTTACCCAACAAGTCTTCAACACAGTAGAGAAATGGTTTACTCACAGATGCCTTCTCTTAAACCCCAAAAGACTAAACTCCTTCTATTCTCTCCCACCAGCAAATACCCCCCATTGGATTTCACAGTCACTTCTATCAACAAGACTATTATATCTCCTGAAGCTACCACTAAACTACTAGGAGTCACCATCGACAATAAACTAAACTTCGATATACATATAAACAATACTATAAAATCAGTTAATAAAAAATTGGGCTCCCTGTATCAGATTAAATCTTTTCTCCTACCCTCTGCTCGTACAATAATAGCACACACACATCTAATATCTCCTCTTCTATATGCCTCACCCATCTTTACTAAACTATCTAAACACAACCTCAGCAAACTGGAAAGGTCCTATAATAACATCGCCAGATTTGCCACAGGAAACCCATTTCGAACCCATCATTGCCTCAATTTAAAACAGCTAGGCTGGCTTGAACTACAGAACCTAATCAAATTCAATCAACTAACTATAGCTCACAAAACCCTTTACACACCATCCAAAACACCAGCTCTATCCACACTAATCACTCCCTACAAGAACCTAGATTCCCTTAGGTCTTCACATAAACTCTTAGCTAATTCTACCAAAACAAACAACAAGGCCAGTGACTCTCTTTTTTCTAATACAGTAGGGAAAGCCTGGAATCTTCTACCAAATGACATTTCTACACTTCCCTCACTATCCATTTTCAAAAACAATCTGAAAGTATATCTCAAATCTCACTGGCTATGTTACTGTTCCAAACCTGACTAGCTCTATAGTCACCCTAAACTCTGATCTTCCCCTTCTTTTCCTTCAGAAAAAAAAAAAAAAAAAATGTTTTTTGGTTCTGCCATATGAACTGCATCTACTGTTAAGAGTGAATTCTATACTGACAATTTACTTTGAATTGTTAGAATTTATCCTGTAAATCAGTCTGTTTTTGCTTGTATTTTTTGTATTGATTTTGTTTATATGCTTAACTCTCAGAAATTTGTTAATTTAGCTGTATTTACCTAGGAGCTTTTCTCCCCGGGCCTCTACTGAAAATGGACATGTATCCAGTTAGACTAGCCCGGTAAACAAATGTAAAATAAAATAAATAAATAAATAAATTACATTTGGATGAAATGGCTAGGCTTTAAATGGCCTCCAGGTCAATAGCCTAGTAATCTCCTATGATCCTATGAACTGCAGTCTATGAATTTATCCTATAACGTATCTGCTGTCCTTGCTAACTGTTGTCTCATCTCAGTATTTTATTAATATATGTATCACATTAACTCTCCTTTGTTACACTGTAGCTTTGTATCCCTCTCATTTCCTTTCTTAAGCATGTCAGTTTTTATGTATGCACATATGTCAGGTATTATTTATTTATTTAACATTTGCTTACCAGGAAAGTCTGACTTGGAACGTCTGACTTGGAACAGAGACCCAGGGAGAAATGCTCCAGACACGTCTTTGTAATGTGGGAGAAAACCCACATGAATGGAGGGAGGACAAATAGACTCTGCACAAAAGGAACCACAGCTGAGAATTGAACCAGAAAGCCACTTGCTGTGAGGCGACAACACTACCTCTGCACTACTGTGCTATCTGGTCATTGAGATTATTATCATTACATCCGTATGGCAGTAGTTATGTTACAAATGTTTCTTTGACAATTGTGCACATTTGTCTGCAGTATTTGAATACCTTTTCTCCAGTTCCTCTCACCTCTTAATTACTTCTGCAGTACAATCAGTGTTATTTGTGCACAGTTCATCTGTTTCACTTTTGCTCCTTTAGAATTCTTTCAGTGTACTTGCCCTTAGTATTTCTGGGCTACTGCACATGCTCACATATTAGGTTTGCCTACAGGCAGACCAATTTGTTTACATTCTGTGCTCATGCTTACAAACTCCTTACTATGGCCACAGACACGATTGCTGGCCACAGAAAGATGCTTGCAAATATGTAGGCATGATGAACGGCATGCATATTCAATTAGCACTACTGCTTGTTATGTTAACTCTGTTATAATGTGTAGCCTTAGCACAATGCCTAGATGATTGTCAGTGAATCCCAGGGCAAATTTCTTGAGCTTAAAAACCCACAACAGTTACCAAATTGTCCCATACATTATATTTATCTATTACAGTGTCATTTTTTATTCTTATTTTCATGGTTGTTCTTCTCCCCGTTTTTTAAAAACAATTTTGCTTACAGTTTATTGCTGCTGTCCTTTTTAAGTTGTGGTCATCGTTGCAAATGTTTTACTTACTGCATTTTCTGCTGCCACACAACCAGATACCTTCTCAGTTTGGTGCTGCTTTTCTCTTTTACTCTCTGTCCCTGCCATGTAAGCTTTAACTGCTGCAATATCTGCTGCCACATCACCTGGTTCCTTCTCCACATTACCATCCTCAGCTCATTCAAAAAAGTTATCTGCCATCTCATCCCATGAAACAGCAGAATTTCCACCTGAATTATACTGATCAATTATGTTTAACAGAACGCCATCTGTAGAATTAGTTATTTTATCTGCACAGCTCCAACAGACTAGCTTACTTCCTTCTCCCCTGAAGAAGTTAAACTCCGCTCATTTGTATCAACCACAACACAGGAACATTTGTTTACATTCTGATTATTCCATATCAAACAAGTTTTTCACCAAATTCTCATTTTCTATCTTCAAATTCTCCAAATCTTTTCTCTCTTCGTCCATGCTGCTGCCTTCCTGAGACCTCTTCCTTGCTCTGTAGGATTCATCCGGCACTATATAGCAGCTCCAAAGGGTAGTGAAAATTCCTTGATATCCTGGTTAAATTTCCCCCAAGTAGTATAAATGTCATCTCAGGTCTACCCTGAAAAAAGGACACTAGTTTACTGGGACTAATTCATTCAACAAAGGATAAATAAAAACAAGGGACCTCTTGACTCATCCAGGCAATGCAGTAGAAATAGGCTTTAAGCAGACCACACACTTGCTCAGTAAGTATCCATGTCTGGGACTGGGAAATGTCAAAGTGTTTCATAGCAGTTCCCTGTGGGGTTACAATCCGGTGTCATTAGCGAAGTCTCTAGTGGGTAGCCTGCCTCACCTGGAAAACATAACAGAAAATGGATACAAAGAAGGGGACATCTGTCACCACTAACAATTTCAGTATAGAAATATAGATGGGTAACAACACTGTAATACTCTGTACTTACAAACTAGGTAACCATGAGTAACCCTACATGCAGGAAATGGGAGTACAGTGTATTTGTATGTCATATATGTAGGAATCATGCATCACACAGTGACTGGAAGATGATGGCTTGATAACCCTACATGTTATGGCACCTCTCACCCAGTGCTCCTTATAGCCACCTGAGTGAAGAAGCATAGCTAGGGTGCAGTGAAGGGTGCAGCTGTCCTGGACACAAAGTGTTAGGTGGCAAGATTGGCAGAGCTCTTCTATGCATTACTGGTATTTAATTTGCAGTATGAACTGAAGTGCTTTAGCATTCCATATATGGTAAAACTGTAGCAGCTGCTTGCTGAGACAGAATACTTTTTTTTATTTTCTTTGGTCCTCAACTTAGAGTTGAGGGGGTGCCACATCAGAATATTTCACCAAGTGCCAGAATAACTAGTTTCACCCCTGCATGGTTGCAATGTATTGCAACAAGTACCTCAGGAAAGTGTGACATTCGATAGAAGTCACACATGGTACTGACTAAGACTTGAGTTGACTGAAATAGATATGCTCATACACATGTACCAAGAGTATATTAAGATACTGCTGTAGTATCTTCAAGAAATAAGGGTGTGAGATACCCAATTTGTCTCCATTCTCTCCACAAATGTCCCCATGGCAAGGATAGTGAGGGCTATAAACACCATGGCATCCATAGGGATAGGAAAGACACACATTTCACCATATGCACTTTGTGGGCTATACAACTTCACCAAAGCCCTAACAGTCTTGCTGTCCACTCTAAACCTATCCAGTAATTCCTGTTCAGCAAAGTTCAAATGGGTTATTCTCCACTTAAATGTCCTTCGCTTAGGTCAAGTGATGCTCAGTACATTATCATTTTTCAGTATGACAGAGAAAAGTAGTTCAAAGTATGAAACAATAAGGCTTGCAGCAAAGCTGAACATCTTCACCAAGTGCAAAGTGACTGAAAAACATGTGGATTTGATTTTTATAACAAAGGGATGCACGGCACAGTTGCATACAAAAACTAAACCATGTATCATAAAGGGCAAGAAGACAGCCTCACATAACTAAGCTACCTATTTTACAAACATTTCTCATTTACATCTCATTATTCCTCCATTTGCATATGACCAAAGTGAGTTTCTAAATGCTGCACATAAGCACAGCTTATGTTTCCGAACTGTGCATTACTTATGCTTGTGTGCAGCCAACACACATATATACTGTACACAAGCATAACAGCCAGGAATACCACACTATGAATATTACAGACAAAAATAGAATTGATAGTAAGCCTTGTAGATACCCACAGATGTCCAAGTTTGCAGTTAATGATGCTGATTATGTGAACATCACCTTCTGCGCTCTGTTCCCCAACAAGTTTTAGGCTGAGTGACTCAATTTAGGACCCACTCAATCTTTTGTCAGCTGGCCAGTAGCTCTGTACATGGTCCTTGCAAAAGTTCCATTTAAGTACTTCGTCCTTATGTCATGTGTTCAGTTCTGCTATTACCAATCATTTTATTGATTAAATTTGACCTACATGATGTAAACAATCATTTTATTGTTTAGATTATGCTGAAGTAATGTGAACAATTATTTTATCGATTCGACTGGACTGACATGATGTGACCAGTCATTTTAGCTGATTAGATAAGACTGCCATGATGTGACCTCTAGGTGTCTGAGATGAATACAGAGCTTTCAAAAACCAAGCATGCTTATACAAGAGATGCGTTTTCATTTGTTTTACCAAGAGCGAGATAACATTCACTGATCTATAGTATCCAAGTAATATATCTATCTGGTTGCTTCATTCCGTCTTAATTCTGCAGCCATCTTCTATTTTCAAGTTCTTTGTGAGCCACTAGAAAAAGTTGTACAGTAATATTTCTATGCCAGTAAAAAGAATCCAGGTATTTTCTTCAGGAATCTAGGAAGCGATCTGTCAGGTTTCTAGTTTTACTTCTTCCATTTGTTCAAATCACATGCAGTTTTAACTTCAGGGAGATTATCAGGCCAATCCACCTCTTACCCATTGCCCCTCCTTCACATACACGCATGCCCATTGCTATTTGCATGTTAGAGACCTGCAACTCTTGTGGGTAAAGCAGTATCCACTGCCAGATGCTGTTTACTGGGAAAGATAGGAATTGAAAGGTGTCAGCTGGTAGAACATAATACACTGCTAGAAAGTGTTCTTGTTTTAACAGTTGATAGATGTCATGATGGGTACAAATGATGTTGTCCTAATGTCAGATCTAGGCCTGAATCCTCCTGCTCAGATTTAGATTCTTGGCTGTTGTCACTATTGGCATCCAAGTGACATGTACAAGGAAGAGGGACAGATGCAAAGATGTAGAGGGCAAAGAACCAAAATAATCCGTTTACAACAATAACCCCTGAAGTGGCTATACATAATGTACTTGGAGTCAATCCATGTTTAAATAACTGAGCACCAAGTTTATAGGATCATTGTGTGGGAGGACAAGACTAAAAGGAAATGACAAAATATCTACTGTGCTGTTTAAAAGGAAAATGGGCTCCCACAAAAAATACTTTCTCTGCTAGAGTCAAAATTTGCACAGTGTATAATCTTCAAAAGGTGCTCTTAATTAAATGCTGAATGTCACAGAGTAGAGAGGTCACTGAGCATACCCGGGCACTAAAGCTCTTTGCAGTTTATAAAGAATTGTACACAGTGGGGCAAGATCTTTTATATT
Organism: Protopterus annectens; assembly: GCF_019279795.1. Classification (NCBI taxonomy): domain Eukaryota; kingdom Metazoa; phylum Chordata; order Ceratodontiformes; family Protopteridae; genus Protopterus; species Protopterus annectens. The sequence continues at coordinate 186,146,461 of NC_056750.1, read as the reverse complement.
GTCTAACCACGTTATTTACACTCAGTACACCATGGACACATCAAACATGCAAATTAGCTCTCCAAGGACCATATGCAATTCACAAAAGAGTGCACCAGCTGTATATGCTCTGATCGTAGTTAGGTAACCTATGAGGCTTCAACTGTACACTAACAGGTAATGCACTATTTGCAGGCATAACAATCCCTGCTCCCTGCAAATATCTTGCTCAGCATGTTTTAATAAGGTATATGTCTGACACATTCCTTATTAACTCTCTGTTGCTTGCTGAGCTGCACTATGCTTCCATGGCAGAAGCACAACACAGTGACTGGGAATGTATGTAGCATTGGAGTGTACAGCATACTTTGTATTTCTGTATGCCTTTCATAAATCCAGACAATCTATTACAGATTCACATTCAGTACTGCAATCTATGTCTGCGAATTATGGTACTGAATGTCTCGTCGTGTTCAGAAGGACCTCTGTATTACTGGATCTTCAAAATCCTTGACTTTTCAGTATGGAAAGTTCAAATTTGGTTGCTGTGGTTATTGTCCTCAGTTAAATCAACATACAAAATATTATGAAACAACATATTGGACACAGTCATGACATTCCACTGTTCACTGATCCCCATTAATGACACTTTTCATATATGTCTCTGTGATAAGCCGTGTGATAGTAACCAAATCCAGAAGAATTTATTTCTTTCTTTCTTTGTTTCTTTCTTTATTTATTGACATTTGTTTACCGGGAAAGTCTGACTAGGTCAAAAAAGCCCATTTTCACAGCAGGCCTGTGGAGAAAAGCTCCATTTAATAAAGAAAATTAAAAAAATTCAAACACATATAATAAAGAGCTGAAAATTATACATTCAAAAATAATCAACAGAATTGTAAGGCACAGAAGTATACTAAAAATATGTTGCAAAGAGAACAAAAAGAAAAAGCAAAGTAAAACACTATATACAGTTCTAGAGAGTGTATTTCGGCAATTTTCAGTAGCAATAAGTAAAAGTCAAGAGTTTAGTTCAGCTGTAAATACAAAGGGGGAGAGTGATTAGGATAGATTAGCATAAATGGGGAGGAAGTGATAGGAAAAAGTGATGTAAAGTGGTTGAGAAGGTTGGATAGCCAAGTGACGATAAGGAAGTTGGTAGACAATCTTTTCAGAGACAGGTGGCGAAAAGAATGCACAGGCCGTTTACTCAGATGTACTAACTTGCTTAATTTAGAAAAAAAAATGTATTTTACTTGTTAGTAATATTAGGTATAAGTTAAAACACTGCCATTGTTTGAGCGATGCAGACTTGATTCCAGAAGTTAGGATTTAAAATACTTAAGAACTCTTTTCTCAAATTCTGTGTACTCACTGTTCAGAAGCGATCTGTTAGAGAAAGCATTGCAGTTCTTTTATACTTATTCAGATAATATTCAAAACACATGAAAACCTATTCATAATAAATGGATTGCTGCACACTTGCTAATAAAATAATGAGTTTATCAACATGGTATTGGGATATGTTTTACTTATATGTCTGCAGTGCTGACTGCCATTATTGTAATAATGAATGATTCTAGGTAATAAAAACAGTAATAAAACCATTTATGACAAATAATTGCAAAACGTTTATGTGCATATAACTCAGACAAAATACTGTCCAGATAAAAAAGTATGAATTGTGTTCTGACAGAGAGGACTGTATTTTTAGGACATGAGAACAAATGTTGAGAAGGCATTATAAAACAATATTATAAGCTGCTAGATCTGACTGATTAGGCATATCATTATGAACCCAGTGTTTATAGTTTATTGTCCTTACCCATGTTTTGTGGTTTAAAATGTGAAATCTGACATGCATGCTAGTAATAGCAAAGAAAGAATTGTTTAATGTATCATGATTATCAAAGCAAAATCACTGCCTGTCAAAAAGCAAAAAAATTGTTATGGGTTCTGAAGGGAATGCAGTCCTGTTCAATTTGGCAAAGACACACTTTACTCATGATACAGTGAGTGCTAAACAGCTCTGGTAAATGAAGGCCATTAGGCTGGAATGGCAAACAGGACATAACAGAGAATGAAGGAATGCAATGAGTTTGCTTGAATTCACTAACAATGCATGCCCATAAATTAAGCCTTATAGGTTATGTCGGTACTTACTAATATTGGTTAATACAGCTTCTTAACACCACTATAGATGATGTAATCACAAACAGTGTTAATCATCCTGTTAGGATTTTCAGACAAGTGCTTTGTTTCAGCCAATAATCACCTTGTTGCTATCTATAATTTCAAATGTCATTATTAATGTCCGTCACCTTATTATTAAATTCCATTCTTTGCATTTTATATATCTAAACACACACACACACACACACACACACACACACACACACACACACACACACGCACACACACACACACACACACACACACACACACACACACACACATACACGCATATGCATATAAATAGATCAATACAGATACATACACAATTCATAGCAAAACACACAGTGGACTGGATTTAAATGAAAAAAATCATGAACTGAATTATGTGAAGCCCCATAAAACTTCATTCATCTGTAAACTGCAACACATTAAAAACATAAATAAAAAAAACACAATATCCATCATACTTTTCAAACTCAGGCTCTTAGCACAAGAAATATGGACAAAGCCTACAAAATTGTAGCGGGGTAAAGGCCAAAAAATAGGCACAGATTTTAAATATTGTTCTTATAAACTTAAAATGTTGCTAGAATAACAGGATTTGTGTTGGCATGCATTTTCTGAAAGATGTGAAGTCTGAAACTCAAATCCATGGCATTATTTGGTGACTTCAGTCCTCAGTAGCTTGCCAAAAAAAATGCAAATTTTATGAGGAGCAGAATAAAAATATGAGGCAAAAATCTGGAAGTTCTGTGAAAATTTGGACAGTTGACAGATATGATACACAGATCTTAAAACACTACTCCAGAAAGGAAAAGCAATCGAAAACTCAACTAGTACAGATAAACTATGGTCTCCTACTCTGTAACTTCAATACTAATAAAACTCTTTCAGTGTTGGCTTCATACGAAACCCAGAAATGGTGTTAATAAAGCATCACACACTTTTAACATGTCTATGCGTGTACACCAATCCTACATTAACATCTAGTAAAACAATACTAAATATATGTACGCTCTTACTGAGATAGCTCATTTTTCTATTTTTCATAGAAAGCTCTGTTTAGCAACTCATGGTTCACTGTTTGTGATGCAATTTTTTTTGTTAGGTAAGTGCTACCCTAGCTATACTGTGGTGGTGGTGCTACAGTAGCATTGTCACCTCCCAGTAAGACATTGTCCTGTTCGATTCTCAGCTAGAGTGTCTTCTGTGTGGAGACATGTATGAATGGGCATACCTTCGTTGAAGGTTGTGTGTCAGGACCGGCAACTCGGCACATAAAAATCTACTGCCAATCATTAGCGGACCGGAGTTTCACTGTGGCGACCCCTAACCGGGAAAGGTAAACACCTTAACCATTATGCCATCCTCCTTGATAATCCCATACAACTGTGTGTGCGTGTGTGCGTCTATAAATATATATATATATATATATATATATATATATATATATAGAGAGAGAGAGAGAGAGAGAGAGAGCAAGAGAGAGATTACAACAAGCAATCAAAAAAAAAAAAAAAAAAAACTCAGTGCACAGTACCATAGCTGACCAAACTCCTAAACTGCTGCACAGTTCACTGACTTTCATACAAATACACGCACTTCAAAAAAAAAAAAAAAAACAGAAACCCTACCCCACACATTCTCACACCATACAAACACAAACACATAGACCCAAGACACATGCACCATAACACCAGTCAATAACAACAGCCATTGTCTCCATAACTTTATAAATACCATTCTTGAGATTCCCCAACAGCGGAGACAGAGCATATTCCCAAGCCCCCTGTTCTGGGATGTCACACAACTAAGAACACACTTTACCATAGCACACTGTCTGGTAGTTAAATATTCCCAAGCCTTGGTATTATAGCAATCTCTCACAACTGTTGATTGACAAAACGGATGTTAACTATAACAATAATGAATTTAAGTGATGCCTCCCATAACTAGATAGAGAGATAGATAGATAGATAGATAGATAGATAGATAGATAGATAGATAGATAGAGAGATAGATAGACAGATAGATATGGAAAAGGATATCCTTACCTCATCTAAAATATGGCTACTCTTTATTGCCCAAACCTGAAAGGAAAAACATCCAGGTCTGTAACACATTTCTAATTAAATCTGTAGATTCATCACACTATCTCCCAAACAGCACACCACTGCTGAGTTCTAATTAAATAAAAAAAAGCTTTACATACATGAAAGGTATACCTTCCTGTTAGCCTACACAATTCACAAATGCTTATAATACCAAGATACATTTACTGTCTTCTCTAAAAAAGACCCAGATCCTACAAGCTTAGATGGCAATCTGTCCATCTCCAGCACACTCATAAAGCTCCACTCCATAGATCATATCATTGCAGTAATGCCACCTTAGGCAAGGAAATCACTCCCTGCTAACAAAATACATCACCTCTTCTCGCAGTTTTAGATACAGTTCCAAGACATTTTTTGCACATCACCTTGTACCCCAATTTCAGACATAGCTCAATATTTTTGTTTTTCTGCTTATAAACACTTTTCACACAAACTAGTACTTAACTCCAAAACTTCACTTTTCCTACTCTGTCCTTTATCCCTACATTCACCTCATACCTTAATGTTAAGATATCCTTGCTTGATTAACTGCTTTCTCTATTTCTTCTCTCTCTCTCTCTCTGTCTTGTATCCTCCTCCACTGTCTCTCCATTCTACTGTGTATCCCCCCACTTACAGTGCCCCCTTCTTTTGTTGTACTTCCCCTGCTGTTCTCCCTGTCCTCCACTATTTCCATTGCTGATTTGCAAATATGTCTGATGTAGTAATATTGGGCATGCTCATATACAATTACAGGGAACAGCAGCAGAAGAGCAATTCAACTATATCAACACATTAGAAAGTATTGTAACAGAGGACCAATCACATTTCCTGCTGTTCTCACTGCATGCCATACAGTAAGAAACATTTATGGAATCACACATCTGCCGTTAAGCCGTATACTGTGAAGGAACAATTGTAGTATTAGACACATGTCTGGAAGACGTCATGCAATATAGAGTAGAACTATATTGTGAATAGATAATGCATATGAGCAAGGAATTGTCTGAGAAACATTTGAATAATGTCCTTTAAGAACACATACCAAAACAGACATCAGAGAAATATATAACAATCATGAGCACCACAGACATATGCTTATCAGTCACTTAAGGAAGAATAGTCACAAAGAGCATACAGCACTATCATACCATATAAGGTGGACCTGCAGTGAAAATTCCTGAAAAAGCTGCACCTTTGATGTGTATCAGCAACTGTTGTCCGGCACATTTGCCTCACAGAGAGATGTTACCAGATTCAAACCCCTGCCTATTATAAAAAACCTAGCCAAGTTAGAGTTTTTAATGTATGATACCTTAAAAATCCCTGTAATAGGGGCCCATGTGATATATGCAAATGACCCCTTAAGGATATCAAGTGTTTTAGCTATATGGCTTCTGAATGTCCATGACTTTTTACATTTTCTTCTTAAGTCTTTATGAGTACGTCTTGTGATTTGTCAGCAATCTATGAAGGGAATCAGGCACACCTTCGTCAAATATTAACATCTGCTGGAGGTGTTATGGGGACACTGCTATACCTGTATGTGAGATTATGAGCAATCCTGGTTAGGTGACAGGTGTGCATGGCATATATAAGGAACAATACACACTGTCATAAAGGTAACCCATGCCATCAATGTTGTCAGTCAGCTATGTACGTACTGTGTGCATCACAAGAACACGTATCACACATGCATCTTGTATAACACCTTAATGGGGGTTTCACACCATCAAACACTAATGTTTATGCAACAAAAAGAATACTCAGGTATTGCCAATAAGATGTGTGGAAGCTCACTGTGGCAAATGTGGTACACTTGAATAACTCTTCCCTGGAAGATGTGCTGTAAGGTACATGAAAAAGGATGGATTGTACTCAGTTACTGGTGTGATGAGGGCTGAGAACTATGGAACTATAATGCCCTTTAATGCAGATGTCCCACACATACTCAGGAGTTCTGTTACATCCAAGGCAGCAGTCACCACTCTAGGCACATGTTGACGGATGTTCCACATACTATCTACCTGAGTACACAGGCCACATACCAATTGGTCTGCTCAAAGGGGTGTGCAGTCTATATTATAATTAGGGTGTATATTTGCTTTTATAACATAACAAATCCCCCCATGATTTTTGTTCATCTGTGGTGTCCCCATGGCTGAGGCAGCAATCCTTTGTGTGTGTTGTTACTGTCCGTATTATATTAATATCACACTTGGATTCAGTGACTTTCCACAATCTGCAGTCCTCCACAAAGCTGTTTGGAGAAAAGATATGCAAGTCATTCCTGACTCTAGATATAGGTCACTTCACACATTTCATCATATTTATCTGTCACATATGTGATCCAGTGTTCTACACACTTGGTGATATAGGTGTTTATGACCGCTTATGACAGTGTCTCAGTAATACCTCACTGTGGATTTGTGTCAAATGCCTTGGCCAGGTCACGTTTGCAGGGTGATGGTGTTGTCATCAAACATGCCCTTGTTGACCTTCTTGTTGACATCTAACAGATGTACAGACATGATGTAGCTTGAACAAATCACAAACAAAAATGTCTTTCACACACAGTCAGGATATTACCTGTGTCTTTTTAGAAAAGGTATATGATGACTTGCTGGTTTGCCTCACAGATGAGGGAGTTAGGATGTGTCTATACATGCATGCATCAGGTAATGTTCCACCCCCCCCCCCCAGTCAGAACAATGCATGCTAATGTACACCATTCTACAGGAACATATTCCATCAGGAGGCTGCGTTGAAGTATGGATCCAACCATGTCTGGTAGATCCATGATTTGACTCATGCTATAGGCAACCTGTGATGTTGCAGGGCCCACTGATTTTGTGTTATTAGCCATACAGAGTGCACAGATGAGCTACTCTCCTGAGAAGATAAACTGAGTAATGTTTGCATGTATAGTTTGGCTGATGGCGAGTGGCAACATAGAGGTGATGTGTGAGACAAACTGTCACCTAGCAGATTGTCTGTTTCCTCCAGTTGAGTATGTCTGGTGGCATCCACATGTACATCTGTGCTTAGTTGTTTATTTCACTTAACATTTCAAATGCATTAGAATAAATGATTTATGAAAAGACCTACAAGTACAATCTTTGTCATTCATCACATTCCTCACACTTGCACTATGCACACAGTTGTACAACTGTACCAATGGCATGTACTTACATCAATTGCACAACATATGTCTATATGTGTTTCATGGGCAAGTTGTGTCTGAGCAGCCTGATGCCAAATCAGGACACATTACAGATCCGGTTGTGGCTCATGCAGAACATTTCCTGACACAAATGCTAATAGTCACACAATGGTTCTGCTGACCACCTCAATAATCCTTGGGGATAACAACACAACTGCACATACAATGAATTCCACAAGGTTGTAATTGTATCAAAACATGTGATACATTGGTTGTGTATATCATAGCATAACAACATGTTATGTGACCATGTATTTATTTATTATTATTTATTTTACATTTGTTTACTGGGAAAGTCCGACCGGACAAAGTGTCCTTTTTCAGTGGAGGCCTGGGGAGAAAATCTCCACATAACATCTGACTGACATTTACAACATTTTGTTAAACAGTGATACAAAAATGTTTTCTATGATACAGAGAAGGTAGACAACATATGACAATACAATGTAAGACATTTATCTAAAATATAAGATTTCAATTTAACATTTTTCTGTGTATTTTAAGTTACAAAAAGAAAACAGTAGCAGATTTATATGGCAGTAAGGAAGGTAATTCACCTTAGAAAGGAGAATGAATGGAAACTAGTTATGATAGCAGTACTTCTGTATTAGGTCTTTTGAAAAAAAAAGAAAAAAAAAACTTGAAAAAGATCCTGGCTCAGATATGATAGCAGCTATTTTGTTTAGTGTGTGCTCGAGCAAGAGCATAGCCAGGTATTTAGTAAGTGTGTTTTAAGAATCTCTTTGAACTTTGCTGTGTTTGAGATTATTTTTATATTTAGAGGAAAGGAATTACAAAGTTTGCCTATGCAGTTAGAATAGAGAGCTTCTCCAGCAGAGTTGTTAGCTTTTGTAATATTTAATAAGTATTTATTCTTAGAACGAAGGACATGATTGGCAGTGTATGGTTGCAGGAGGTTTAGGAGGGCAGGGGTTCTGTCTAGTTGATACAGAAGCAAGTGAGTCATGGAAAGTTGGTCATAAGTTAAAAGGTTGGTGAGTTCTAACCAGGACAGATTTTTAAGAGATGTTGGGTTCTAAAAGATGAATCTGAGGCAAACTTAGCAATTTTATTGTAACAGGCATCAAGTTTGCTTAAATCTGATTTCTTGAATGTAATCAATATGAATTTATATTGATGTGTGTCACAGATAATTTAATGATGGTATGTAGACAGATACACACCTGTGCCATACTGCAAGAGTCACTTTGATGGTGGAATGTGAACTGTGTAAACTGATCTTAAACTGATCTGCTCCAGTACAACAACATATGTACACAAACAATATACTGTACATACAAGAGTATCATACCATGTCAACGTTTCTCATGGGGTGTATTACTACGGCTGTTATATAAGGATCATGCAATGCAGTGGCAACAATGGCCATCAATATATTAGATCACATCACAGATTGTAAAACCCTATTGTAGCCATACTGTACATCCATGCCTCAATACAGCACAGGTCATTGACAGCAACATTGACATCTCAACTGTTCTTAGGGTCATAGGACATCATTACGCTAATGGCCAACATCACATGAAATCCTATTATACTATATTATTATACCATGTAAATAAAAATCCTTATGTCTATATGCTAGAAAATGTCACAAAAAACAAACAAACAAAAAATAAATAAATAAAGGAAAAATGTTGTCTGGCAATAAATCCAGGAATAATCAAATCCAATAAAATATATTGGAAGCTGGCATAATGGTTAAGGTGTTTAACTGGCAGACACAAGCTACAGGGTTTGAGTCTCACCTTTGGAGAAGCATGGCTTTGCTTAAAAAGGTCCTCATGTGGTCAGTAGCCTAGTAATTATGTATGAGCTTTGTTTTAGGTGGGAGGTTGGCATAATGGTTAAGGTGTTTACTGTACAGACACAACATGCATGGTTTGATTCTTACATGGGGTAATTGGCTAGGCTTACAATAGCCTATAAAGGCAGTTAGCCTAGTACTAATCTATGAACCTATGAAGAAATACAAATCTCTATAACCAAAGCAACTGTGAATAAGACTTAAAAGTTTTGCCCCTTAGCTTCATCAGGCATACAAACAGCAGTTAAAAACAACTTATATACTATAAAATCATATTCACATGATATCATTACAATCAGTTAAATAATTAAACCTTCTGTTGAATATCCTTTAATAATGATTTTAAAGAGACAGTATCATTCAAGCCTGGCAAGATATGAACTTTTAGCCTTAAAATCCACTTAAATTCCTCAATTTCTGTTAAATTTATTGGATCCTCTCCATGCAGAGGTTCAGAAATATTTGATAAAAATCATAAAAGTGAATGTATGAGATTCATCATTCTCCGTAATGTGTCTATAAAGTGCATTAGTATTAATTTTTCTATTTATGCAAGATAAATAATTACAGATTCTTTCCTTTAACTTCCTATTAGTCATACCAACATAATAAGCAGTACATTTTCTTCATCTCACCATATTGACAAGATTATAGGTATCACAATACCATATACATAGTCTAAACTCTCTACCAAATATAGGCTGTATAAGAAACTTATCAGTGTAGATATCCATGTAATGTACACATTTTTTACACTTAAAAGTACCTAATTTATTTGTGTAAACATAGTGTGATTTTTAAATTGCTCTTTATAACACAAGCAATAATTTAAATTATTATATTTTTTATAACCAAACAAGTTTATCTCCTATTACATTTCTCAACTCAGGAATATCAGTAATAATTGACCAATATTTATTTATTATTAATTTTACTGTATGAGTATTTTCATTAAATGTAAGCATACATATCTTGTTATTCCTTTTTACATCTATCTATTCTATCTTTATTATTAACCTGTTCAAAAATATTGGTCATGCTTCCATGTCATGTTTACAAACAGTGTCATACCATATATTAGTAATATCATTAACTTTATAATCTCTATCAATGAACTCTTGACTTGGAGTTTGTAATTGTGTCATCATATTATTTTCAATGTTGTTATATTTAGCAATATGTATCATTAGATTTCTAATAACATTATTAAAAATGAAAGGTGTGTGCATACTTGATCTATGAAGATAAGTATTTCTTTTAACTTCTTTCCTAAATAAGGTATCTGTCCCACCTAAATCATTCTTAATTGGAGTTATATCTAAAAAATAATTGAATTAAAAGAGACTCCCTTCTTAAAACTCAAAATCTGCATGGTATTTTTCAAGTAAACAAACTCTTCTGATGTTCCATCCCATAACAAAAAGAGATCCCCCGGATTCTCTATACCTTGCACGGTGTGTAAGACTGGTGCAGGAGCTCTAGCAGGCAATATGTCTGCCGTATGATCCAGGAACAGCCTGCAGGAGCGTGCAAGAGCACGCCTGCTCTAATCCTGCACGGACTAAGCCCCTGTATGCAAATCACCCCATTTGCAGGAGAAAACTATGCAAATTAGGTGATTTTGCAATCCAGGAAGCTTGCAACCGGCCGTGCAGGACTAGTGCAATCTGTAGAAATGTACTTGGTTAGTAACCGAGTACATTTCTGCAAAATCCAAAACGGAGCTGTGACAGCTCCAAATAGAGGCTGCATATCATGTAGTAAGCATGCCATGGCCATTGGCATTGCAAACAGTGAAAAACTTACAAAAATCAACTTTTATTTTTTTTTAGCCAATCTCAGCTGTTTAAGCGTAGGGCAGCGGCGTGCAAACAGAATCGGGGGCAAATAAAATAAACCTAAATTAAGCATTCTAATAGCTACTAACTAAAATCAATATTCTGCCATTCAAGTCAGTGGCAAGCAGAAGACAACATAGCCAGTGAGTAGTGGTTGCTAAGGGGGGAGTCTCAGTGTGAGACATGTAACCATGCATTAGCAGGCAATCCTATGCAAATGAGGAGAATGATAGTGAATCCCAGTTTTCCCCAGCATGAGGTCCCAACAGTGTAAGAGTAGGAATAGCCTCGTGCAAGCCTAGGAGTTAGGTGACATCATGGGGGGGGGGGGGTGTCAGTCTTACTGTAAGTGGATTGGAGTCCTGTGGCTCGGGTTTGCTCCTAGCTTAGCACAGCTAAGCTGGGGGGGGGGGTCTAAACCTACCTAGCACTCTTTACATTGCCTAAATGAGTGTGTGCACTGCACACTGGGTTTTAAAGGCAGAAAAAAAAGTTAAACCAGTAAATAACAGCAGAGTGCATATTTGAGCATGGTGTTTGTGAGGCATGCCCCCGGGCTTAAAGAGGAAGGCAATGGGAAGCAAAATCAGCAGTAGGAAGGTAATCAAGGAGAACTAGCATAGTTGACAGGTGAAATGTATCAGAATCAGCCAATTACACAAGCAGCAGACCAGCCCAGCCAGAACACTACTATAAACTATGCAAACACCATCCCCTGTGGTTTTTCCCACACTCTACACCACCAGTGTATACAAGCGGGGAAATTTTAACATCAGACCTACAAAATGAGAAGGGCTGCAGTAGGCAATATAGAACAACATGTGCAAGAAGCTGAGGGTGGTGAGGATGTGAATGCTACCGATCAACACATAGTGAGGAGACAGAGAATGGTGTACAGACCCAGGGTAATCTACCAGGGGCTATATGAGCTGGAGATAGTGGAGCCCTATAGGGTGGACACCTCCTACAGCAAATTGTTGAGCTGTGCCGGCCACACCTGACACACCAAACTGACCGAAGGGAACCCATCCCAGTGGATACCAAGGTACGTGTAAGCCTAGGAATACTAGTCACAGGTACCTCCCAAAGCTCAACTAGGGATATCATGGGGATCTCACAGGCATCAGCATCCAGAGTATTCCACCAGTTCCTGGATGTCATATCAGCACATGCCAGTGAGCACGTATGTATTTCCCCAACACCTGTGAGGTGTTGACCAGCAATATGCATCTCTTCCACCAAATAGCAGAATACCCTGAGGTAGTGGAAGCTATAGACTGCACACACATATGCATCAAAGCACCATCTGATGATCATAGTAGGGCCTATATCAACCTCAGGGGCATCCTCTCCATCAACTGCCAGATTGTCTGTGATGCCCAGGGCATTATAATGAATGCGTGTGCTGGCTGCCCTGGAAGCTATCATGATTCACACATATGGCATCTGACACAGCTGTACCAGAGATATGCCAATAGGGACATCCCCTACGGTCACCTAGTGGGGGATGCTGGTTACACACTGGAGCCATGGCTGATGACACCCATCAGAAATGAACACACACCTGAACAAAAATGCCATAATGAGGCACATGCACAGACCAGACATAATAGTGTGTGTGTTTGAGATGCTCAGGTCATGGTTCCAGTGTCTGGACACATCCAGTGGAACCTTGCAGTACTCACCAGCTACATCTACCCAAATTGTTATGGTATGTGCCATGCTACACAATATGATCCTGCGGAAACAGCTGCAGCAGGAACAGCATGGGGCAGGACCACACAGACCCCCACCAATACCAAGGCCTGCACAGGCACAGAGTGACTCAGAGGAGGAACAATCTAAGCCTGCCCCAGTTGGTAGATGGAGGCATGCCCAGTATGCCGAGGCTGTGGCAAAGAGACAACACATAGCACATACACTGAAACAGTAAGGACCCAGGGAATGACACCTCTCTCTGACTCACACATACAGTAAAAGGGATGCCAAACATGACACTGCCTGTCCTCAACCATGTATAGGGAGTGTACTATGTGCATCCGACATAGGCAGCCCTCCTGCACCATCCGCAATTCTGGCACACCCTCAAAGTAAGTCAATCAACCTACCAATTGCCAAATGGAGTAGAATGTGTCATTACCTGTATCTATGGTATGGATGTGAGCATGCAAGGGAATTGGGTGGGTGAATGCTATGGCAGCAGAAAGTAGACACCCATAGTGGCACCATGACATCTGTCACACATACTGAAGTCACCATAGTAGCCAGTACTACAGGGTGACAAAATCCACTGCAGGAAATGTGCTGGGCGACATGTGTGTCCATATGACTCAAACATACCAGTCAGGGCAGTTCACATACACAACAACAGTCTCAGCCAGCAGGATAGGTGTAGACAAACCCAAACAGAGCCTGTGCTGTGGCTCCTGAATGATGGCTATGGTTAACCCCCCCCCCAAGGCCTACACACAGACAGACTACAGCAAGACAGGCAGTGGGATGCTAGTTCTGAAGGGTAGGATGTCAGACACTAATATGTAGGGCAACCAAAGCTACGATCTATAGTACACTGGTATGCCTCTAGTCAGTATAATAGGTAAGAATACAGAATGAAATTAAGTACCTGACATACCAGTACAGTCAGGTGTGCCCCCCACTCCTGTGAACAAATGTAGAAATAGACAGGTGTGCCCCCCATCCTACATAGTAATGTGATAACGGTCAGGTGTGCCCCCAATCCTGTGTAGAAATGTAGAAATAGATAGGTGTGCCCCCCACCCTACATAGTAATGTAATAACAGTCAGGTGTGCCCCCCAATCCTGTGTAGAAATGTAGAAATAGACAGGTGTGCCCCCTTCCTACAGAGTAATGTAATAACAGTCAGGTATGCCCCCCAATCCTGTGTAGAAATGTAGAAATAGACAAGTGTGCCCCCATCCTACGAAGTAATGTAATAACAGTGAGGTGTGCCCCACCTATCCTGTGTAGAAATGTAGAAATAGTCAGGTATGCCCCCCATCCTACGTAGAAATGTAGTAACAGTCAGGTGTGCCCCCCAATCCTGTGTAGAAATGTACAAATCGTCAGGTGAGCCCCACCCATCCTATGCAGAAATGTAGTAACAGTCAATGCCAAATGCTCAATGGATACCCTGCAGAAATAGCATACTACCTGTTGGTGTACAACACAAAGGTCAGCACTGCAGTACAAACAACCTGGACTCGATCCACACATTAAATACAGATGGGCATACTGGGCATGCTCACATAATTAGAGAAATGAAGGCAATGTCAGTCAACAACAACATACTGAAAGGTCATGCTGGGCATGCTCACACACTTAAACACATGAAGGTCATGTCTGTAAACACCAGTGGACCAAACATATCTTACAGTCGCAGTTGTTAGTGCAGACACTCATCAGTATGCACCACTCATGCCTTGCACACACAGTGGATAGGAATACAGACATATATGTAAGGACAACACACTATAATAAGCTAAATGTAGACATACATAGATGTGTGGAAGAGGGTGACTGTGACAAGGAGCCATCCAGGCCTGTCCCACCCAGCACACAGCCAAAGGGCCCCAACCACATGAGGTTCATATTTCACACACTGCAGATACTAGCCACCAGTATCTGTCATCATTACAGACTATGTGGTGCATGTGCTAGCTGTGCAATATGACTGCACAAGGAAGTAGCCTAGCAGCTGTATACATGTACCTGTGAAATATGACCTTGTGTGTGCACACATGTGGCGTGTCAACCTCTGGATGAATGGGTTATGGCCCATGCACACACACTGCCCTCCCCATAGCCCTACTATGACAAGCCTGCTGACGTCATCCACTGTGAAATCCACCTTTGTTAGAGTTGTAGCCCAGTAACCTCCATGGCATGTCCCATAACTGCATACTGCTGCAGTGTGATAAACTAGTTAGGTAGGATTTCAAATTTCAGACATGGCAACCGTGTGTGTGTGTGTGTGTGTGTGTGTGTGTGTGTGTGTGTGTGTGTGTGTGTGTGTGTATATCTGTCTGTCTGTGTAGAGAGCAATGCTTTTTAGGGTACTCACACTCCCTACAATTGAAATGCTCTACTTTGGTAAGGCTGCTGATGTCATCCACCTAGAAATCCATCTCTGAGAAGGTTGTCTCCCAGTCATCTCCATAGCATGTGCCACTACTGCTGTAGTGTGATAAAATAGTTAGGTAGATGTTCTAATCCCCGCCTTGCCAAGTGAGTGTGTGTTGTGTGTGTGTCTGTCTGACTCTCTCTGTGTATAGAGCAATACTTTTTAGGGTAGTCACACTCCATACAATTTGTATGCTCTACTTTGGCAAGGCTACTGATGTCATCCACCTAGAAATACACCTCTGGGGAGGGTGTAGCCCAGTAATCTACGTAGCGTGTCCTATAACTGTGTACTGCTGTAGTATGATAAATTAGTTAGGTAGGAGATCTAGTCCCAGACATAGCAAGAGTGCGTGTGTATGCCTGACTCTGTCTATGTAGAGAGCAATGCTTATTAGGGTAGTCACACTACATACAATCTGACTGCTATACTTTGGTAAGGCTGTTGATGTCATCCACCTAGAAATACACCTTTGGGAAGGATGTAGCCCAGTAATCTCTGTGGCATGTGCCATAACTGTGTACTGCTGTAGTGTGATATAGAACTCTGGTAGGGTTTTATTCCCACCCGTGGCAGTTCTGGATGTTATGTGTGTTTTTCAGTGTCTGTGTAGTGATCAATGCATTTTCGGCTAATCACACTCAGTACATTTCAAATGCTCTACATTGGCGATCCTGCTGATGTCATCCAATGTGAAATGCACCTTTGGGGAAGGAGTACTCCAGTAATCTCTGTGACATGTACTATAACTATGTACTGCTGTAGTGTAATAAAATAGTCAGTTAGGAGTTCTAATCCCAGACATGATGTGTGTGTGTGTGTGTGTGTGTGTGTGTGTGTGTGTGTGTGTGTGTGTGTGTGTGTGTGTGTGTGTGTGTGTGTGTCTGTGTTTGTAACTTGTATCCTGTGTGGAGGTGGTTGTGAGTGTGTAACACCTGGGCCCAATGTGGAGCGAGTTTTGCAAATTTCTTATATGGTGGCTTTAGTATATATATCACAATGTCCATCGTACAGGGATAACAGATGTGAAATAGCCAAGAGGCTGGGGTGCAAATCCATACCCATACATGTAACATCAAGACCATGCAAACAAAGTTAGCAACCCTAGTATTAGCCAGAGAACACTCTCAACCCATGCCTCATACACACACATACTTGCCCACACAACAGCCGCTATGTTGGCAGTACACTGCATATTGCTCACTGATAGTAACTATGGAGTGATTGCAGTGGCCTACAGAGGGCATGGCACCCTGTCCATCTGTCCAATAGGCACATACGTGCAGACAATGCACCTTCCCCATGTTCCACACTGGACACCTGCAACACCTGTGGTGCCATCAAATGTGACCCACAAAGGACATACCATGTCTGGAAACATGCCCTGTATGGACAGATGCCACTGACACCAGGGAATGCCGTTAGCATGCTATCAATATAGATGCAGGGTAAACCTGCTGTATATAAGTAGTTCCCACAACATGAGGCCAGGACTGGCACATCTGATGATAATCTCTGTACACAACAAGGGCCAGACAACCCAGCTGTAGTTCCACATGTCACTGTACATGCATGTGGGAGGTGTGCACATCACAGACACCATCCATATCATGGACTAAGGAACGCATATATAGCAAGCAATGCACAGTATTGGCCACATGCAATAGTTACCCAGGTGACTGGATGGTGAATACAATACCTACTTGTGTGGGCAAATAGAGAATCTACACCCCTGAGCCATACTGCAGACCATTGTCATGTGGCCTGATGCCAAGGTGTACCCATCACCTAGCCATGTATAGCTGTCTGGCACAGTTGACCACTACACACCCGTGAATCAATGAATCCATGCATGTCAGTACTGGCACTGTATGTGTGTGTGTGTGTGTGTGTGTGTGTGTGTGTGTGTGTGTGTGTGTGTGTGTGTGTGTGTGTGTATGTGTGCTGTATGATGCGTATGTTCACATTCACACTCACTACAATCCCCATTGGCATACAGAAGCATGTTGTCTGATGTCAGATACCTCCCCATACCCTTTGCCCATATAACTTCCATATGACCCCTGTGGTGCATGCGATACCTGCACAGTAATGTGTTGTGACAATCTCACTATTGATGGGTTGCAATCCTGGCCTTGCCATGTGTGTCAATGTGTGTGCGTCCCTGTGAGAATGTGACTCTGTTGATGCTGGCACCTGTTCAAGAGGACAGGTACGTGTACTACACCAACCATATAGCTACCATATCTCTGTTGCAGATGCAGATGTCACTCACCATCACATATATATTCTGAGGGGTCCACAACATGTAACCTATGTGGCGCATCCAACAACTGAATTGAAATGTGACAACACTACATAGTCATCAGGGGTTTGATACCCTATGTTGGTAGGAGTGTGACACAAACATGCTTAAGTTTTACTCTCCCACCCCTCCCTGACTTGTCTTTGCCTATGTTTACCTCTCTCACTTCCTCTCTGGTGGATGTGGAGACCTACACCTTCTTTGGTTAGGTAGCAGCATGTGTATTTTAAGTGATGCTCGTGATCAGCTGATGGCCTCTGCATAAATTGCAGCCCTTCTCTAGCTGATTGCATGCAGAACAGCTGTGGTAACATTCCCATAGCCAATAGTATGGAACCACACACCACTATCTAGGAACATCATGTTGGTGTTGGGCCTTTTCATTCACTGTGAGCAGGAACTAGATCTGTTGTTTGGCAAACAGCATCTCAGCTCTATTGGGGATTTACCTCTAACAACATACACTGTAAAAACAGGGCAACACACAGGAGCAGGATGTGCCTGACCTGACTACAGACTGTAAGTATTGCTATACTGCATTTGGAGTAATATTGGTTTAACAGTGTGTGTGTGGATATGGCTGTCCTACATGTTTTAATACCTGCCATGTCAGTTCTATGTTTATGAGGAATCCCTATCTGTAGGGTCATCTGCAGAATGGGCAGCATGTGGTGCCTTTGGTTTCATGTGCTACCCACAGAGCATCTATCTGTAAACTGCAGAAGGTAGTGTGAGGATTGCAGTCTGTAGATGGTGAAAATCATAACAGTTACTGAACTCATATCCCTCATAGGACATATGTTGCAACAAACACTGTTACAACAGTAAATGTATGAGGTTATCACAGCAACATGTCAATATTGGCCCTGTGTATGTGCTTTCAGCCAGAACTCTGTCAAGCTTTGTACATATGTCATGCATTAAGCGGTGCATATGTGCTGTACACCATAATTAGTGTCATCATATCTGATAACAAACCAGCGAGATATCAGACTGCTACACATGTTATGTACAGTAGGGGTTATATTTGATGACATAACCTAGACATTCTGTGGTTGTTTGTACAGTACTGAGGTATGTGTACTTATGGTTAATATTGACAGTGTGTGTATTGTTAATATGTACTTTGGCCTGTGTACAGACTGCGGTATATGTCATTGTTATAGGTCCCATCCTATCTGATGTTACATGCTGCTCCACTGTATGTTACCTTATTGGCTTACATGTTTGTAGGGCCATACACACACATGTCCCATACCACAGACAGATATCAGACAACACTGTGTAGTGGCCCAGTATATGTAGGGTTAGTCTGTGAGTGGCACATATGAGGATGGTGTTGAACAGATAGTCAATATTATGCTAGCATACCATATGTGGCTGTGGTCACACTGGTTGTGGTTATGCACTTTCACACAAGTGTATCTTACCCTGTGCTGTAACATGCCTGTAGAGTCTGGTATATATGCAGGTACATGTGCATTCCCCCATAGGAGATGTAGGCCAGTGTTGAGCCAGTCTGCTTGTAGCCTGCACAGTGCATTGTTACATGCCTAGCAGCTTAGTGTACTTACCCAGTGAGATATCATGTCCAGATACTTGCCAGATGTACTGCTGCCAGGCATCCCTTAACAGTCATGTATGTCAGACAGAGCAGCAGGATGCTGTACAGATGTGTGTCAATATCTTGTGGGTAGTATGTGGCCATGGTACCCCTGTACCAGCATTTATTATGTGTCAGGACAGACAGGGATGTGTGAATGCATAACCTATGGGGGCAAATGTATACCAGTCATTATGTGTTATACCCATCTACATAGCTGTTAACATCCATATTGTCAGGCTTGGTCCACATGTTTTGCACTAAGGGGTTCTGTGTATAGCTCTGGACTGTACAGAGTGTGTCAGAATGTCCACATATACTGGCCAATATCTCTGCTGCAGTCCACAGGGGCATTACATGCTAGCAACGGCACTGTACTATGTTGTCTTTAGGATGTCTGTCAGTAGCCAATGGCGCAGATGTGAAAAGCAGATGTGACCTCCCATACGCACCATGTCTGTGAAGATAATCCCTAATACAGTAGCAATAGTCTACCAATATACCTGCTGTACATACCTGACATCCCCTTGCACTATGACGTTGGGACTATAGGGGCTGGGGTAGGACTACAATACATGTTCAGGACACATGGTGAAAATATATGTACATATTATTATCCAGATATTTATATATATAATTACACATATACATAACATATATAGATGGGTATGTATATGTACAGAGATATACATATATACACCCATATATATATATATATATATATATATATATATATATATATATATATATATATATATATATACACATATACAGAGCAATATATGTCTATACATATACAGATAGTGATACATATGCACATATACGTATGGATATTTGCAGATATATTGACAGTAGTAGGTATATCAGAATAGATATGTGTGCTCATGTAGTTATAGATATCGACATATATACCAACACAACTATGCATGCGTATATCTAAATATACATATACCTATATATACACATATGTATATATACATATATGTACACACACACACACACACACACACACACACATATATATATATATATATATATATATATATATATTTATATACATATGTACATACAAAGAGATGTGCACATGGCCATATATATGTAGCACTATACAGATGTGTATACAGACATATGTATGAGTATACATGTGTATGTACATGTAGATATATATAAACCTATGATATGTATACAACCATAATTCTGTCATGAGTAAACATCACGGTTGTGTATACCCTCCCACATGTATCTCACTGTATGTATCTGCTATGTGTACATTATGATAAAACAACATATGTGATGCAACAGTCATATTAATAACAAAGACAACACAAGTTAGGCACTACAGGCAAATGTTCAATACTACTCAATATGTGTATTGACAGCTATATTGGTAAAACAACAGCAGTCTTCACAGTGGTCATGGCGCAGTGGTTATGTGTTGTGACTTCAGTGCAAAGGGTCCTGGGTTCAAGGGCTGTTCATTTTGTTGCTGGGCAGGACAAGGTCTGTCAGATACAGAGTGGTTAAGGCAGTTTTGAGCAGCTTTAAGTGGGTTTGCATGGGTTTCCACGAAGCTAAGCATTGCTAAGCTATCGGTAAATGTACAAGCACTTACACAGTGTAGGCAGCGCTTACCAGTGTGCAAATCAGTTTAGCTGTTATATTGCAGCAATGTTGATACTTGCTAAGCATAGCTTAGCCCTGCTAACCAGGACAAACAACCCAGTCTGATAACCTATGATAAGTGTATGTAATGCCATGTACAATACATGCACCTATGTGCTGTCATTACAGTAGCAAGGGGTGTGAGTGTCATGTGTGGGACACAGACATATATGAGGCCTGTACACCACTGCTATCTGTGTGAATGTGTTACATACAGGTGTACTAACCCAGAGTATGTGCTGTCACACTGGCATGTAGTGTATCATGGCAGTACTACTGTTGACAGTGCTAACCCAAAAAAGAAAATAATCTCTCCACACCATGAAGCCAAATAAAATTTATTAAAAAATGACAAAGCTTTCGGATATAAAAAACATCCTTCCTCAGTGTCTTATACAAAAGAAAAGTTAAAACCAACATTTATATTAATAGCACATGACACAGCCATTAATTGATTAAGGTGAACACCCAGTTCTTAAAGATACAGAAACAATAAGAGGGATAAGAAATATATAAATATCTTCCTCTTATTTTTTTTTCTAATTTTCCTGTGTTTATTTTTTAGAATATGTTTTAGTGTAACTTGTTTATTTAAGCCCGGGTCTTTATCTGCTTCAAGCCTCACTATCCATTCATATTTTTTCATGTCCACATTATTAACATGGTCGCCATGTCTAATACCTGGGTATACAATAGATATGACCCTGAAGTCAAATTCATGAGCAGCACCCATTGCAAAAATGTGGCAAGCCAATGAGTTAGTAGGTATATTCCTATGAATCTCTGATCTATGTTTAATAATTCTATCCCTCAAACGCCTGACTGATTTGCCCACATAAAATCCTGAACATTTATTACATGTGGCAAGATATATAATACCAGTTGTATTACACGTCACAGTACAATGAAAAATGAATCTCCTGCCACTCATAGGATGTATAAATTATGGGCACTGATTAATACTCGTACAACATGAACAATTGTAACATGGAAAAATGCCTTTTTTCTTAAACTCAATTCCTTGTATATTATTCAAAGAAAAATCTTTGTAACAAAAAAGTTGTTTCAAATTATTACAATTACAATAGGTAAACATAGGTTGGTCTGGGAGCCATTTCTCATGACCGGGTATAGATTTCAGGACAAACCAATTTTTTCTTATAACATTCTCAATTGTTCTGCTCATTCTATAGTATGTCATGAGATATCTAAGGGGTTTTCCATTACCAGGACTCATAGTGTCAGTATCGGAATCCTCTTTAACAGAAAAGTAGGGTATGGCTACAGAGTCCCTTAGTGACAGGGCATCCCTCCTAGCTGTCTCTATTTCTGTCATACTGTATCCCTTCCCCAAAAAACTTACAGTCATTTCCTGTATCTGAGCATTACATGCCTCCAGCTCTGTACTAAGTCGACTGGTTCTTGAGTACTGACTTTTTAAGATACTCTTGAAGGTTCTCCTCATGTGCAAACTTTTTTAGGGGGTATTTGTTTACTTGGACATCCTTCTTATAGACACTAGTTTGTAAACCATGATCTGTAAGCATCAACTGTATATCCAAGAAACTTAGGGATTTGTCAGAGAACTTCATCTCAAATTTAAGAAATTCAACAGTCTCATTCAAGTATGTATAAAAGTTTTGTAGATCCAACATAGTACCCTGCTAAACCAGGAAAATGTCATCCACAAAATGCTTATAGAATGAAACATTCCTAAGGGTTACTTACACCATATATAAAGTTTTCTTGCCATCTGCTCAGAATCAAGTTAGCATAGGTATTTGCTACGGCAGTGCCCACAGCAGTACCTGAAACATGATGGTAAATTTGCTTATTGAAAACAAAAACATTTTTTTCTAGAACCAGATCTAATAGTTCAAAAATTGTTTCAGAACTTCTACCATTAACCAAACCATGCTCAACTAGTATTTGTCTGACACAATCAACTCCATAGATGTTGTGGATGACAGCAAATAAAGATTTTATATCTAATGTCACTAGGAAAAAGTCCTGATTAGTAACGTTATCATACCAATTGTAAAGCTGAGATAAGAAATCACCACTATCTTTAACATAACTAGGGACAAATTTTAGAGTCCTTTAGTATATTTTGGAGGTATACAGA
The DNA here is from genome assembly GCF_019279795.1 of Protopterus annectens. Lineage (NCBI taxonomy): Eukaryota > Metazoa > Chordata > Ceratodontiformes > Protopteridae > Protopterus > Protopterus annectens. The sequence continues at coordinate 186,123,488 of NC_056750.1, read as the reverse complement.
TATAGGCTCTGTAATCCAACCACCACTTGAGGCAATGGGCCTCATGGGTGGCTGCTCGACAGATGTATGGATCTTAGGAAGTCCATAAAGTATGGGGATGGTAGGACAGGGCACACTCAAATAATAAAAAGTTTCAAGGTAAATGTCATTCATTACTTGGAGGTCATATATAGACATATTTATTTTTCTAATCATACTGTCTATTTCCTTATTACCAATAACTTTAAACATAGACTCATCCCTAAGAAGATCCATCATGGATTGTATATACTGTCCATGTCCATTATCACTATTGCTCCTCCCTTATCAGGCTCTTTTATAATAATTTGTGTGCTTCACATTCTGATCGAGTCAAGTTATGATGTTTAGGACTATTATTCCTTGTATATAAATCACATATTTGTTTCTCACATAATTCATTGAATACAGAGATGATTGGGTCACTTATTGGAACAAAAGTGCTAGTTCTCCTTAGATGATTATTCATAGTATCATTACTATTTCCATATATATTCTTTAAATTCAAACTTCTAGAGAACAGACCCAAATCAGTAACAACATTAACTATATCATCAGTGGCTGTGGGAATAAACTTAATTCCATGTGATAACAAAGATAGTTCAGCTTCAGTTAATTGGTATTTAGAAAGGTTGACTACGGAGGGACGGGGTACTGTATTATCCATATTAGTCAATACATTAACAGAATTTATATTTTGACAATTTTGGTGCAGTGTATCCAAAGACTCAATACTTTCTGGAATAATAGAGGTTTTTATCTGAAATTCAGACGGTAGTGCCACATGGCTAGTGTTAGTTTCAGCACATTCATCAGTAATATTATGCATAATAACATAATTTCCTCTCATTTGACTACAAGTTAATCTATCAGTATCAACATAATTTTGCCCAATAGCAATACTACCAGCACCAGTTACATTGTCTCCAAGTGATTTCACCATATTAATCGCCCCATTAACATAGCCTTGATACAGAATGCCTGAACAATCAGCACTTAGTCTAATAATAGGAGTTATTGTTTGGACTTCAGTGGATGGTACCACATAGCTATTATTAGTTCCAGCACGTTCATCACTGGATTTGGATGCCATAATAGCATTGTTTCCTAGCATGCTGCAACAATCAACAACATTTCGTTTAGTAGTGTCACTCACAATATTAGATACTTCACTGGTTATGATTGATAGTGAACAATTGGCATCATTATTAAAACCAAGAGGTGTAGCTACATTTTTATGAACATAAGTATCATTAGAGTCATAAACATCATTCAGCATTCCAGTGCAACAGTTATTTAAATGTCCAGTACACTTTATATCAGCAGATGTTTCCAAGGAGCTCAAGACATTAAATTCATTGTATATCTGACTGCAGTCATTAGTACTGGGTGTCAAAGAAGTACGTTCATTCAACGTTTTAGCGTTCAAATTATGACATTTCAACAATAAAAAAGCTTCTTTCTGAAGGTGAACAGTACTGTTAAACACTACCTTATCAGCGCATTCTGTCACTCACGAGCTCTGCTCCTTGTAATTGGACCAGTTCTTGATCTCCCCCTCAACCTCAAGCGTTGTTGCAGCATATTGCATTCCCGAACGACTACTTTCTCTGGTAGCTGGATGTTAAATCCCTGTACAGCTTCTAAAAAACATTTTTCGGCAAGTTCTCACCTCCTTCCATCAAGAGCCATTGTTCTGCCATTACAAGTGAAGTATGAGCAACCTTAGGGCGTGTTGACGTCATTGATACACTCAAGGAGGCAGAGTTAGCATCTGACTGGTTGTTAGATGCAGGACATTTATTCTCAGAGCATTGCATACTGGTTTCAGGCAAACAATTGGTAGAAATCACATTACTATTACGTGAGGCAGTTTGGTTGTTGACAACGATTGTACCCTTATCATTATAAGATGCCCTTGGCCAATTAGAGATATGACTACTATTGAAATCATTTATGTCACGCTAATTTTTTCTTTTTAGTAGCTTCCAGCTGTTTATCAAATGTATCAAACCTCCCCAACATGGCATCATATAGGGAGATATTACTATTAAAGACAGACATTTCAGTAAGTTGTTTCTCCAATTCATTAATTTCAACACACAGTTCAGTCTCTTTAGGCATGAAAAATTCATTCATTAGATGCATGTAGTCAAGGCCAAGTTTAATATTCAATTCCTGCTATTTTTTTAAGAGTTCAGGGTATGTGTTGCCATATGAGAGCATGTTGAGAACATGTTGCCATATGAGGGCATGTTGATGGTGTGGAGAGATTATTTTCTTTTTTGCTGTTGCTTTGGTGTTTCTCTTTCCACCTTATCACTTGTTCCACATTTTTACTGTTTGACAGTGCTAACACAGGCAAGAGCAGAGTGCTTAAAGTAGTACTGATAATGCTTAATGTAGTACTGACAACAGACACACCTGCTAGCATGTCTGGACACTGTTGTATCCCTGATCTGTGAGCTGTGTCATAGTATATACCCCTTACTTGTCTGTCAGTGCACTCATGCTACCGCATAGCTACCTGCCAAGCTGATGACTGTCAGTCCCTGTACAGATGTGCAGATGGCAGGTATCCAGCTGGGATATGTACAGGCAACCTATGCTTAATTGATGCCCTAGTATGCATGTGGCATGTGCATGAGATACATATCCCTGTAGTACCAATGTTGGGATATACTATGATTTGTATTGCAGTAGTGGCCAATGTGTGATGGTGGGTATAGCAGAGTGTCATCATCGGTTTCAGGGAGTACAATATCCAGTGGGGGATGTGGGCACTGTGCACACTGTTATTACAACATGGTACACCAGGTATATGTCCCATGTACCACGTTATGGTTACCACTGTCACCATCAATCATACAGGTAACTGTTATCACAATCCAAGCCAGTTATGCATGTGATGTGTGTAGCCTACCTGTAACACATTGGAGACACGGTCAAGTTAGTTAGCAGTGATAGGCCCTGGCATCTCAGAAGTGTGTCTGGCTATGTGTCCTTAAATGTGTAAATGATAGTATGTCACACTACGCATCGTCCAAATACACCCATTACATCCCCCATTAGCATACTGTAAATGTCGGGGGATGTTCTGCATGTACCATGTAACCTGGGAAACTCCTCACCCTAAACGCTGTGCAGTGTGTGCAATGTAAGCCACACATGTCAGTATCATGACATAGCTAGGTAGGGGTCTAGTCCTAGTGTTGGCAAGTAACAGTGTGCATGTATATGGAATGGTCTACATCAGGTTGCAGGGTATACACGCCTCAGCGGGCCACCTGTCCATGTGGTACAAGCAATAACAGGTTTAATAACCTGTGAAATGTGTTTGACTGTACCCCAGATATGTCACAGCCATGGTGTCAGCACAGTGATATACCCCGTTGTGCAATATGACTGCAGACCATCCTCATGCTGACACATGTACACCTACAACATACATGGATAACATTATAGGGACTGCAATCAACAAGTGTTACTAACAGCAATAAGGCATCATTGCTGGATGGCTACACTACCTGCCACATATACCTCACACTCTACACCCTACAACATGTTACACTGCAGTAGTGTGGTATACTGTTGTACAGTCACAGTGTGCATCAGAACCATATTAGCCTGTCCTTGCATTGATAGTATGGATGACAGGGATGGGGCACAGCTATCATCATATGCACAGGGTGTGGTGTTGGTTTGCCAGAGGCTGAGGGTGGGCCATACATTTAACACCATGTGTGTGGGTGAGGGGTGTACTCTGGGGAGCTGGCTGGGGTGATGTGGTGTCTGTAGGTATGGGATTGCCCTAGGTGTGTTTGCATAGTGTGCGGTTATGCATGCACACAGTTCTGCCATGTGGCTGCCCTACACAGGTGTTTATGGACAGCTGCAGACCATACCTGGCAGGGTGTGCAGTTCACTGCCTCCAGCCATGGACACATGGACTGTGCCTGCCAGGGGTTCCGCGGGCACGTCCAGGTACAGGCCTCAATGTGCTACTCTCACCTGCTGATGACATTTGTCCACTAGTACCAGGTCCCTCCTGAGACTGGCCAGGACCACGTGCATGTGGCCTGCTGTGGTGTGGTGTGGACAGCACACCCCCACACTGCTGGGGCTGCTAGTGCCACTTTGGGAGCCCCTTGGTGTCTTGGCATGTCCACATTGGCTACCAGCTGTTGGCGTTGCTGGCCTACATCCACACAAATGTCACCACACTCCCATCACACGTTCAAGCATGGACAGACTATGGCTGATGAGGGCCATCATCTCACCAGAACATCTATCCGTTAACTCAGTTAATCCATGGATGGCACCAGCCAGAACATGGGCATTGTCATTTGAAGATGTGAGAGCAGCCTACTACAGTCTCAGGCCCTGTCTATGGTAACATTCTATTCATGCCTGAGCTGCCACGACAACCTGAAACATGCTTCTGCTGGTAGCAGCTATGTCACCTCTGCCGGGGGCATGATGTCCAGTGGCCCTACCACGAGCACCCTGGGACATCTGCCTATGTGGTGGCCTGCTGGACATCCGGCTATGCCTGCTGCGACTGGACACATTAGGCATGGTTAACAACTTTCCTGTGCACTGCCACTGAATGCTAGGTGTCCCTCCACTATGGCCACTGGTGATGGGGTGCATATAGGCACTAAAACTGTGTGCAAGGGTGGGGTGGCTAAAAGGGGGATATCAAATGTTGGTGCAGTGTCGGCCCCTGACAACCCCACCTGTGCCTCAACATTATTATCATCATCATCATCAGTGTCTGTATGGACACTTACATCAGACTGCATGCAGGAGGGACCCTGACCCACCTCGCCACCTGTGGGGGAAAACAATAAACACACTTTAAATCCTGCACAGCATTGCCTAACAGTACACACACACACACACACACACACACACACACACACACACACACACACACACACACACACACCTCCGTAATACCTACCTGTCCATGGCTTTACAGACAGTCTCACGTCCATGTGTTACCCCATCCTGCATCACACTTGTTAACATACACACATTGATACCACTCATTAACATCACAGTCCTCTAAATGCCTACACAAGCGGCCACAACACAAGGCCTGTTGCTACTTTACCTGCCTCACCTGTGTGTATTGGATTTCCATGGCCTCACTGCTGTCACTTGGTATGCACCCTATGTATGTCCAGAAATGATGTGCATGGCCCCTATATATGTGGGCTACTATGTTGTATCCATAATACTTCCCACTGGTGTGTCATGCGTATGTAATGCTCAGTACATGCCAGATATGCTGCTCCATCAGCCCATCATGTGACAACTGTAATATTTTGATACACTCCCTGGTGTTGCATAGTACTTCCCCAATGCATGCATACATGGGTTGTAGGTGACCTCTCTGCTGACTGCGATATTAAGTGTGTACCTGGAGTTGACCTTCCCTCTGGATGCCTGTTCCATGCTACAGGCCATATTATACTATTTTCTGTCCTGTGATTACACACATGACAGGTATTCCTGGTGTGTAATGTGGCAGTCCATGTCCATGTACTGCAGGGTCCCAAAGGGAGGTACAGCCATATGAACACACCACAATCACACATGTGCATACATGGCCATGCACACAAACACACACATGCACACACGCATCCTACATGCATATACCTCCCTCCACTTCACCAGAGTCACCCTGCAGGCAAACTAACAGGTGAGGTTGCACAATGATAGTGCACACAGTCCTTCTATTACCCATCTGCCAATATGCAGAGCATATTGTACAGAACAGCATGCAGTTCAGCTATAGTCAATCCATGCTAGCAGCAGTATACATGTGTGTGATGCATGTGCTGTGTTACTAGGTGATGCCCCTTCCCCTAGATACCACTGCACCCATGTATACAGTATTGTTGTGCACCTGTTCTGCATCCTGCCATGTACTGTGCACCATAACTCACAGGTGTACAACCCATTGGGGAATGGGTAGTACTGTGACAGTTATGTCAGCTTTACTTCTCACATCCCCTATGTTAGTCAGCAACACATACCTGGGATGATATGTGGACAGTTGTGATTGGTGAACGCATGATGCCTGATTTACAGCTGTCAACATCAACAGACCATGTATGACCACAGCAATACTCTTACACTGACAACTATCAGAGCATACTGTAGCTATGGGGGTGTACACTGCATATCTTAGCAGTACATGAGCCCGGTATGTGACATATGTCCTGTACTTTCATATGCAGTGTCTACAGATTGTGTTAGGTGTGCAGCTGCTGACCGCAATTCATACACACCATGTGGGCATATGTGTGCACACCCTTATCACGATGGTTTAACACACCTCTTATTGTGTGTACTACAGCAGTCACTGCTCCTGGCAGGGGTATGCCAGCATGGGCCATCTGCATTTGCCAGTGTATGCTCAGTCTGATCTACACATGTCCCCCTATTCTGCATGATTTCAAGGCCTAGCCATGTCCACATCCCATGGTGTTCACACACTGCTGTCACTATTGCTGTGTGGGTAGAGTTATGGCTGCCACAGGTCCTGAACCTGACTATGTGCAGATAGAGCCATTCCTACCATCCTTAGGATCCCTGCTGCAGTGCACTGGTGTGTCATGCTGAGACCCCCTCCTCCTTCAGCTTTTGTGCAGATGCATGACAAGTAAGCCCTACCCATGTGTGTCACTTTGCAGTGTCCCATTCACTGAGCACCACATGTTGCAGCCTAGACCCAGCTGATAATGTGGACTACTGTAATGCTTTATGCCATAGTGTATCTCTGCAGCAGTTGCCATTGTCCTACGGGTATATACACTGGTGTTGCACTGTATATGGGTGTTGTTCAGAAAATGTCACTACTGTAGCCATGTCTACCACCAGTATGTTACTCCCTGTGGACACATTCTGCAATGACAGGATGTTAGTTATCATGCAGGTGTCTGACATACTCTTCCAATACCCCATCATGGTCACCCCTGTGATACCGCGCATTTCACAGTAACAATACATGCATATTGTACAGCATGCATTCAGGGTGGGAGTGTTAGATGTGTGCATGGAATATACCATCACCATTACATGCCCGGTGTGTTGGCAAGCATCTACATAAAACATACTCACCAGCTACAGGCTGCTGCCTTGTTGTTATCCCAGAGGGACCTACATAAGAGGGTGAGAGATTCAATGTTAGTGGCCACACTTGTGGCACTGCTACAGGCTGGGTCCAGTACTACCATACATCAATGGTATATTCCCACAATACTACCACATCCGGACATCTGTTTATCACTACAATGCGGCAACACAATATATCTATGACATGTCAGATATGCATAATCTACTTGTACCAATGCGGATGTTTACACAACAGTGGTCTACTGATGTACCTTGTGTCCTTACCTGCATGCTCCTCAGCTCATGTGTAGATGATACCCACCTCCACGAAGGGCTCCAGTGGTTATTGGTGATCCGGATGGGCAGGTGCCACGAGGTTGTCCAGGAGCTCCTCCACACATGTCGGGGAGGATGGATGGCATGCCCCCCATGGCAAGGTGATCCCATGGATCGCAGTAGCACACAGATGGGCACTGCGAAGCAGGTCAGTACAATGTTACCGGACCTGCTCATAACTGTGGTTGTGCAGTCTGACATCATTGACCTAGGACTAGGTCATTCTACAGGGCGGTCCTCTCCTGCTGCTCATGTGCGTGCCTGCCAAACAGCAGTGGATAGTGCTGGATCATGTGTGCTATCAACACATCATTCTCAGCATTGGAATAGGTGGGCAACCATGCATGTGCCAACTTGGCTTTAAGACATAACGATGGAAACAGGTCTGAGCAACTCATGCGGCAAGGTTACCACAGTTTGTACTACAATTCTCTGCCACCCCCTATCATATCAGTTTCAACAGACTGTACACACAACTCATTAAGTATGGCTACAGCTTAACTACCATTTGGACAGATATCGTATTGTACCACACCTTCTGCCATGTGATTGTAGCCATGTCCCCTGTGTGGACACTATCATTGCTGGCCTGTTACAGACTATTCACCTGCATGCCATTGTCAGGGCCACTATGGTTACATATATGCCAGTGGTATGGCTGCTCTGAGATTGCTGCACATCCTGACAGTCTGTGTTATTGGGGATACCTATGCATGCTGTTGGAGATGTACCGGGATTATGTAGACTATTACTACCAACAAATGTTCTATAACAGTGACACAAAAACAAGTAGATGTTCTAGTGGCCAGCAGAGCCACCTCTCCACACCCATCTGCCCATGATATCTGGCCACATCACATGTGTGTCCCAACCTGGGGCCTCCTCATGTACTGTTACAGCAATACCATCAGGTGGAACCACCCAGGGGATGTTGCCCCCCCCCCACACAGGGCACACACAGACATGTTCCTGTCCCTTGAGCTCAGGTCTAGGGTCTGTTCCATACCAGGATCCACAGACACATGAGGGATGTGCTACATCAGTCTGAGGCACCCAGTACACATTCACAGGGCCAACATGCTTCTCCTGCTTAGCCTCCAGACCAGGCACCTTCAGGGTGTGGACTGCTGTTGTGAGTAGCAGTGGGTGGGAGGCTAGTTCCCATTGTGCCCATATTGGCGAGCATGTGGCATCCACATTACAAACCGCACACACCATCCACAGTGTTTACCCACCACATGTGTCACATACCACCCCTGTATACTGTCTTCTATATCTACCAATCCTGACCACCTCCACATGTGTACCTGCCATACTTCTCCATATTTCCATTGCATACTTCACAGATGGGGGCAATGTGGTGCCAGCAAGGGACTAACATGTGACATACCCATCCATGGTGCACACACTGCTAGCTGTAGATATCTTTGTGCATTGCTATGTGTGCTGCTGCCTCGCAAATAGCATACATGACTGTGGTAGTGATATAGGGGACATGTCTTTACATACATATGTGTTTGTGTGTGTGTGTATTTGTATATATGTAGACATGTGCATATAGGTATATATCTATATATGTGTAGATATATATGATGTATATATGTGCACATATATATGTCTACACATGGGTATATGTATATTCCTGGACATACATGCTGATATACACACACACACACACACACATATATATATATATATATATATATATATATATATATATATATATATTATATATGTGACATATGTACACATATGCATACCTATTTCTGGGGTACATTCAGACATCAGCTCCACAAGCTCACAACACCTTCCTACACAGCTGCACTGTTCTGCCTTGCTATAACACAGACAGGTGCCAAATATGGACATGGCCTGACATTAGGGGGGTATATGTGGGACCAGATTGCAGGTAACCCTATTACAGACCTATGGCATTCTGGCATGCTACATTGCAGATTCATCTGAGTAGCCTGCCATTGGTGGGCTGTGGCTCCCACATGTCCATCATAATGGCATTACTTCCACCTCCAGCTATTGGTCACGTAATATACATACTTCCCATTACACAACACACACTGTTATGGCTTACATCTTGTCTGTCAGTGCTGACCTGCACAGTTAACGGCTATGGCCCACTACCCACAGGGACAGACACTATTGTCCATAGCAGTTGTTCAGTTGAACATCATCACAACAACAACACCTGATGGCACATATAACCCATTCCACATCATCTATACCATTATGATGGACCAGCTACTACATTCTATTACATGTATATATTCTTCACATAACTGTTGTGGGAATGATGTCTTGTTGAGTGGCAGCTGGCTAAATGCCTGCAACTTCAGCTGTTAGTTTGTAAAGCTTTGTCTCTTTTTTTTTTCGCTTTCTCTCTCTCTCCCTCTTTCTCCAGTGAATGGATTGAGCTGCTTTGAATAGATTGCAGCCTGCCTTTAGTCGTTGATGCACATGATCAGGTGATAGCCTGTGCACCAATCTGTGTCCACTTGTTAAATGCATGCAGCTTGCTATGTAGTACTTCCAGTTACCACTGTCATGGCAACCACCTACTATAAATCCCTACATCATGTGGGCATGGTCCCTTTACCTTTCCTGTGTGATGGACATCCTTCCTGTGTGTGGGAATCAGTGTTACAGACAGAAGGTAGCAATACCTCCTACAGGAGAACCGGCACACTCAGGCCAGCTACATATTTTTAGGAGGTTCCAGAACTACAGACAGAGTGTGAGTAGAGTTGTGTTATGCTTTGTGTAGTACTGGTGTTACAGGGCATGTGTGTACTTACTAGTTTACCTTGGAATGCAGTCTGTCTGCTTAGCTCTCAACTGTGGCCTATCCTTTTGGTGGCAGAGGTGTGCCTATCATGTTTTGTCTGTCCACCACACAGGTCCTGTGTCAGATATTTCACTGGCAGTGTATGTGTTGAGTGCTATCAGTACATGGCTACATCCATTTATGTTTCTAACCTCACTTCCCTGACTAAGGGTATGTTGCGGACTATCCTGTAACACCAGTGACTTGCTTAGTGTATGGCAACAGTTTTCCACATATGTGCCTGTGTTCCAGCCTCTGCCCTCCATCTACATACCAAGCTTGCACATATGTCATGCTGTTGGGGTTGTTCTGTAGTGGGCTGTGAGGACATCACACTGCCATTGCTACCATTAGTCCACTGCTGTTGCATCCCCAACACATACAGTGGGGCTGGGTCCATATATGTGTGGGCTCCACCTACACAATACATGTGTGCCCTTATGCACTCCAGAGGCCAGTGTATGTAACACTGGTATATGGCCCTGTATTATTGAGTGTGTGTGTGTGTGGGGGGGTGCACCATAAATGACCTAGGCTGCTACAAAATGTGGGGGTATTAGGGGTGGGCTGCCTTAAAGTATCTGGATGTACAGTACCATACACTTCATCTGTATTTAAATTACTTAAATAAATTGGGTTAATGGAGGCCTACTGCCTCCTGCCATACAGACTGTTCTGTTTGTCAGTGTGCTTGTGATGGTGTCAGTTATGCCTTGTCATGTAACAGTTACATCCCATTTGGTCAACTGAAGTCTTTACTACCTAGTGATTTTGTACAGAGTGTAGATAGAGGCTGCTGAACTATACACCTGCATTACGTACTGTTGATTGTTTGGTATCCCGTGGCCCAGTCTGTCGTTACTATTGTACAATTTAAAGGGCTTGGCCTGAGCAGCAGCAGTTGTGAACCTTTCCAGACTACTGTAGTAGTAAAACTGTTTCACAGTTGCATTACTGTGTTTATATGGATGTCAGTGCCTGAACAGCTATATGACATGACATATAGAACTGTAATAGTACACAAATAAAGGTTTTCCATTTCTGCAAACTGTGCATGGTGTTTTTTCCTATGACCTCTCTGTGGGTATATGTTGCAGGCAACAACTGTCATTTGTATGGGTGGCCCATACAGTGAGCAGTTGTTAAGGTGTTAACTGTAGGCATAGTGGCTGTTCCATATTGTGTGCACCTTCTACATATGTATCTTACTGTACATATCTCTGTGTGTGTATGTGTAGTCACATGTATATCTATATATATATATCTGTATATATATATATATATATATATATATATATATATATATATATATATATATGTATATCTGTATCGGCATATATGTGTCTGTGTATATGTATCCTGGGGATGTTGATAGCTTCCACATTTTACATTTTCTATGGGAGCCAGACTGTACTGCATGATATGGTACCATTACCAGCCTGACATCATACAGGTGGGATGTAGTACTGTTAATATCTTGTGCCCATGTCATGTCAGGTCCTGGTTATGGGATCTGCAACACTTCGTATTGTATTGCAGGGTGGACGTGTGTGGCTGTAGGGGGGATATGCCTATTAATACAAGACGTATATTGTTTGGGGCCTCTCAACCCCACTAATGGTGCATGTGGACATACATGATTTAGTTAATCTTCCACTGATATCTACACATATATGTCCATATATACCTATATGAATATATATATATATATATATATATATATATATATATCTGCTTACATATATATAACTATGTCCATATATACCTACATAGATAAATATCTGCTTACATATATGTAACTTGCTGTGTATATGTAGACATATAGGTGCAGACATATATATGTGTCGATGTAGGCATTTGCATGTATATATGTTCAGGTTCCTATTATCGAAAATTGTAAACAGTGAACGCGTATTGAGCAAACCCGATTGGTTGAAATGTCGAAACGTCGCACGCGTAACATAGAAATCGCCATAGGGAATATTTTCCCTTTACTTGAATGCAGTGCGATCTCGGAGTAGGAATATTTAAGTAGCGGGGGTGTGGGGGGGTGCAGCATTTAGGTAAGTATAGTTTTTTATTTTTATTTCTTTATTATATTTTCGAAATTTCAAACATCGCTCATATGGTGTCAACCATATGGTGTTCGATGTTTGAAACTTTTGAAAATATGTTCATATATACTTATATATATATATATATATATATATATATATATATATATATATATATATGTGTGTGTGTGTATATATACATATATATATATATATATATATATATATATATATATGTATATATATATATATATATATATATATATATATATATATATATATATATATATATATATATATATATATATATATATCTACATATATAGATATGTTGTATCTGTTTAGATATTAATATTTGTACACACACACACACACACACACACACATGCACACACACACACACACACACACCCACACACACATACATCTAAATGTTGGAATACATTCTCTGTACTGTTTAATGACTGGGCTGGATGATATGCTATTGAAAACATTAGGGTTATATATATCCGGCATGGCTTAGTGGTAAATCACTTTGGCTATGGTGTGCAGGGTCTTGGGCTCAAGACCTGCAGAGGCTGTTTATTTTGTTGCTGGGCAGAACACGGTCCATTGGATACAGAGTGATTAAGGCACTGTAAAGCAGTTGCAAGCTGGTTTGTATGGGTTTGCACGGAGGTAAGCACTGCTAACTGCCGGTTACAGTTTCTTATACTCTGTTAGCTTCTGTATTGCTTAACCTGTGTAGGCATTGCTTACCCCATGCAAACAAGATTAAACCCACTTACTGCTGCTTAAAAGCGCTTACTCCCGCTTACCCCCGCTCTAATTTCTTTAAAAGAAAAGAAAAAGGGGTTGATAGGAAAGTGCTGAAAAAAGGTGCACAAAGAGGGAAGGACATTAGGGGAAAATAGCCAGGGATGTGCAGGAAGGGTGTAGGGAAGGTCCATAGCTGCCCATTTCATCTACAGCAACAGCTGTGCATATACAATAAATTTGGAGGTAGATTTGGACACTCAAACCCCTGGGAGAAGGGTGAGGACAACAATAATAAGTTGTGATGCCAATTAGACTGGATTACATGTGTCCAGTTAAGATGTGTGCAAAATGGACAGCTATGTATGGGGCGAGATTTTTTTGTGGGAACCGATTTCTCTTTTTTTTTTCAGGTGAGAGTGGGATGTTGGGGAGGAGTAGTAGGTATATTTGGGGAGGTAGGCTGGGTAGGTTAACAGACAAGACAAGACGCATACAGAGGCAGTATATGACACATGTGGGGGGTAAACACCTTGATGGGGAGGGGTGTTGGGATATCGGAAGCCCACAAGCCCCCTAGTGGTAACAGTGGGACTGAGGTCCCCACCCATGGGCGGTCACCACTGCACCTTCACAGCCCCGAATGCAGCTGTGCTGGGGGCTGCTTTGTAGAGACAGGCTGACTCTCTAATCGTGACATGCGGCCCTCGAGCTGGTGTAGAAGATCACCAACCTGCTGGTCGATCTCTCTACACACCATGGCCCCGACCTGGTGATGGGTGATAGGTGCCTTTCCGCGCACACTCCCAGAGGGGTGAACCCCATCCCCTGAGGTGGTTCCACCCTAAGGTGGTGCAGGACCAATGGATAGGGAGGTCCGGGGTTGGGCCCCAGACATGCTGGTGCCTGCTGCCATGGCCAGCTGAGGTAGGACAGGTGGGTCCACTGGTACTGGCCTTCCCAAGCATGCTAGTGTTTATATTTCATCATCATATATGGGCTAGCAATAGCCAACACATTCCAGGGTTAGGTATAACACCATGTATAGATATTCCCATTAACCCAGACACCGTATACGGAACAGTTGCACAGCAAACAGAACACATGCATATATGGGACCACAGTGGTAATATGAACAGCATGCAGGTACGTTGATAGCACCATGCCACCAATGTTAGGATAATTCAATATGCACATGCATGGGAACCATTAAAATATTTATCAAACAATCAGACATTATCAGAGTCATTACATACCAGTCGGGGTGGGTATGTTGATTATTGTTGGAGATACAGTGGGGGGAGAGAGAAAATTGTAAATTAACAACTAGTATATTCCTGTAGTCCACATTACTTTCCTAGTCAGTGCTGTTATCTGTACCTTACAAGTCCTACTTCACTACCCTATAGCCTTAGTTTGGTCAGTGATATGGCTGTCATCATCGTTACACATGAACCAGTTTTACCTGCAGTATACACCTCTTACCTGGTATACCTGTGATGGGAATGTTTGTTAACACTAACTAACTGTTTTGACACATACACCCAGATTCTGAGTTGCTGTTTTGCACATAGGTATCCAACTCTTTCTGCACAGACTCTCACACACTCACAATTCCCTACAATACCAGAGTGAACAGTACCAGTATAGGTTATAATGGTCTGCATTTCTCAGCACAGTGTTTGTATCCAACGTACCTGTGGGAGCAATGTTTGTTAGCACTACCTGACTGTTGCCATACAAAGTTCCGGATTACACATTAGTATTATGCACATGCATCTCACTATGTTACTGTACACACTCTGGTCACAGCTTGACAACATGGGAGTGTAGATAGGACATACTTGAAATATTACTCCCCTAACGGTTTTGAGGGTTGCTACAGTGACAGGTGTGTTCTCATGATGTTTGACAATCAGTTGTATTCCCTGTTTGCTGGATAAACATCTGGGATCATCCCACAGACGTACCAGGGGGACAGGGGAGCAGGCAGCAGATATGGGCACATATACTGGACATTCTGGCAACATCTGTACAGTTGTGGGGTATGAATCTGTATGCAGCCTAATTCCACTCCCAGAAGTCAGACCATGGCTGTGACTGGCACAACTTAAACACTGCCCATCATAGTTTAACTTAAACACTGTCCATCACAGTTTAACTTAAACACTGTCCATCACAGTTGTGTCTGCTATATAGATATTGCTGTATATCCCCTAGCTGCTCTCTGTCTTAGTAATCCCCTGTGCTTTTGCTTTCTTACCTTGTATTACAACACTCATATACAGATTTCCTAGACAGTTATATGTTGTAGGACAGTGTGGGTGACAGTGATGTGTAATACCTCATTATTCAGAACAACTGCATTCTGGGCACAGTGTTGGTATCTGACAGACCTGTGGGAGGATTGTTTATTAGCACAACCTGAATGTTCCCACACACAGTGCCAGATTCCACATTAATATTATGCACATACATCTTACTCTGTTACTGTACACACTCTGACCACAGCTTGACAGGTTGGGGTGTAAATGGGAGATATGTGGCTTCTTAGTCAAATAAGGTAATGGGGAGTTGCTAGTGAACCAGCTTTGTTCTCATAGCTGTGTATCAGTCAGTTATATTTCCTGGTTGCTGCCTATACATCTGGGATCATCCCACTGATTTCCCAGGGGGACAGGTTGATAGGCAACAGATATGGCCACTTTAATAGACATTCTGGACATATCTGTGCAGTTGTGGGGTATAATTCTGTATGCAGACTACTACCATAGGCAGGATTCGAACCGTGGTTGTGTGTGCTAAAAGTACAACAGTTCACATCTCAATTGCATGTGATATTCAGTTTTTGTTGTTTGCATTTTCCCTGTTTACTGTCTATGTGTCTCTCAGTTGAACTAAATGGCCTCTGGGGATTACACCTGTTATATACAGGCATTCCTACACATTCAATTTATGGTGCATGGTGAGGGTAACATTGCTTAACACTACAGTACTATTACATAATTGCATATCTACATTACCGTATGATACCAGGATATACACATGCAGTCCAGCAGTTAGACCTGTTTTGTCAGGCTATTACACATTTATTGACTTACAATCAATATGGGACTCTTCCTGCTATATTCTCTAGTGTATGCAGTACTTGCCTTGAGCAATACAGGTTTTATACAACCAATTAATTTACTACTACTTTTATTTTTAGTTCCTATGACAGTAAATGCGTGAGTATTACTGACTTGCCTTGAGTCGCAATCTCGTCAGGTGACTGATGTGGGCCTCCTGGTTCGTGGCCCACTCCACTGCAGCTGTGAGGAACATAAGAGGAATATTTAGCGACACCTATGAGCTGGCAATTATTACA
The DNA here is from genome assembly GCF_019279795.1 of Protopterus annectens. NCBI lineage: Eukaryota > Metazoa > Chordata > Ceratodontiformes > Protopteridae > Protopterus > Protopterus annectens. The sequence goes on along the minus strand of NC_056750.1, from coordinate 186,106,990 downwards.
CACATACTGAGGTGATACTTACACATGACTGGAACATCCCCTGATGCTCTCGCCTCTTGGAGCCACTCTTCCAAGAGGTCCCCCTTCCGCCGTCATCATAGTGGTGCTTAACCTGCTCACCAGTTCAGGGTATGCCAGTGGCACTGGTGAGGTCATGGAGGAGATGGTTCCAGACCTCCACCTTATATTGGGAGGCCTGGTATTGGCCCTGCAGCAGTCTCTGAGCATGGTCTTTAACTAGGAGTCCTGCCATGACCTTGGACTCCTGGATGCAGCAGCGCTGCGCCCAGAAGTGCACTCCTTCTCCCTTTACTGCCATTGTGCCTGCAAGGTGAAGCTACAACCAGTTATGAGGTGTACTCCCGCCTCTTGGATTTAAGTATGGCCGATTTCCCACACTTTTCTGTGATTGGCCAGTTTTGAAAAGGCTAAGCTATGGGCAAACCTGCTTACCTAAGGTTGGCATTGTTTAAAGGGGTATACAACTGGGCACAATGAGTTAGCAGGTCTACACATTGCTCACACCTCCTAAGCTGGCCTGTGCAATGCTTAGCATTGCTTACATTAGACTTTCATTATGATGCCTTTTTAGCTTTGTGTTATTATTCAATAAACCTTATATATATATATATGCCTGGTATCCATGATTAATGTCTACGTACACTCTGTGAGGTCCTTGTGTTTCATTGGAAACTTCAACACTCTGTTACAATTACACCTCACTACTGGGCTTACTGCTGTACTCCAGTTCACATATTTATGCTATGTAGTGGGTTATGGTACATGTGACTGTATACTGATTCCTTTCACAGGTTCAGTTTGGTTATACTATGGTGAGGACTTGTTTGCTACTACCTCATTCTTCTGTACTTCTGTGATGGCTTGGTAGATAAATACTGAGACTATGGTTTATAGGGTCCTGGGTTCGAGACCTGCATGGTTTGTTGATTTTGTTGATGGTCAGAACAAGGGCCATTGGATACAGAGTGATTAACACTCTTTTGAGCAGTTGTAAGTGGGTTTGTGCAGTGGTAGGCACTGCTAACCTACTGTTACATCTGCTTACACAGTGTTAGCTTTAGAATTGCTTAACCAGTGTGGACATTGCTTACTGCCATGCAAATGGGCTTAAGCCAGCTTACTAGTGCTTATATATGCTTACTACTGCTTATTTGTGCTTACAACTGCTTACTAGTCCCTTATTCATTATGCCACTGACACCTCACATGTGCATTTACTGCAGTACTCCAGTTCATAAAAATATGTTGTTTAGTCAGTTATGCAACATAACATTTGTCATTGACTCTCTTCAAGAGGAATCTTGATGAGTGGATGGGAGATCGTAGGTTTACCCCGGGTATCACTTCTGTGTCACTGTTAGACAGAGGCACAGTATACTAACCTCGAAAAAGGGCATAGCAAAATAAATTTAAAATGGGTGGTGAAAGCCAAACACATTCTGGCTAGGCTTATAAATGCCCTAGGGCAGATAGCCTAGTATGAACCTATGAACCTATAAATATTACTCATAACGTGCTTTGCCATGGAAAATGAAATCTGCTGCAGTGGGACTCGAACTGGGAATGCCTGCTCGTAAGACAAATGCTCTGACCACTGCATTATTGCTATGCTGCTTCATTTGCATATATCTTCCTTGTTATCCTCTTCAGCCATTTAAGCTGCATTAACCGTAGCTAAGCGATGAGCACACCCGCGCACCTACGGTTAGCTGTAATCTGACTTTTAAAAAAATAAAAAGGGTTTCTTCATTTTATTTATACATTCTGTTGCTGTTATATACAAGGGGGACTGTTGCTGGGGATATGCGGTCACCTGTGAGCAGTCTCACTCATTGCATACCCTTTTGTGCTGTTCTAAATTGTGGGGTCGTGTTTATTCTGACAGCTCTGTTCTCAGACATGCCCCGTGCACTCATACCTGCTCCGTGTAAGCCTAGGAGCTTGAGCAGCGTGCCTCATTAATATGCATGGCGCACTGCTCTCCTGCTCCTAAGTGGTTGCTTCCATGCAGGACTAAGCTAGTCCTGCATGGAAGATTAATAAATCCGGGGGATCATCTACAAATCTATGATAAAAAACTACATTTGCATAATAAGGATTAACATTTTGTAATATAATATAGCTCCTCTCCCAAATAAACATGACAATGTTTGTGTAAGTATTAGCAGTGGGTGTGCCCAACGCAACACCTCTATTTTACTTATCTAACTGTCTCTGGAACAAGAAAATATTATTTTGTAATATGATATGCAGTAAATCACATATATTGTCAATTGTTGATTGACTAAACTCTGAAAAAACAGATAGATATTCCTTAACATACTCAACACCAACCTGATTTGGTATGAGTAGAAAGAGAATCTGCATCTATTGTATTGAAATAATAATTTTTAACATCCTTATCCTTCAACCACTCATAAAGCTGATTTAAAAAAAAATGTGTGAAGTACCCTTTATAATGGTATGTGCTTGATTCAAATATTTCTTTAGATACAAATCAAAGTATTTTGAGATGGGCTCCATTACCCAACCTCATGCTAACACTATTGGCCTCAGAGGTGGCGTAACCATGGACGTACATAATTCAAGTCTTCCATAAATAAATGGCCTTCTCAGTGACACAGAAATTAAATAGATAAGCAATTCAATACTTATTTGCTTATTCCTATACATTTCATGTAAAGAATCTCTAATAGTTCTTATAATAACATAATGCTCATGCTTAGTAATTTTTACATAATCATCAGAATCAAGCATTTGTTACATAGATATAAAATAATATTCAACATCAAGTACCACGACACTGCCACCTTTGTCAGCATGTTTTGTACAAATTCATTATTGCTAATTAATGAATTAATAGCATGATACTGTTCTAAAGTCAAGTTATAAAAAGATCCCTTATTTTTACATCAATATAATTTATAATTATACTCAACTGCTTTTTAAAAGCCTGTATAGTGGAATGACTATTAGGTATTAACATACTTCTTTTTAAGTGAAGTATCAGATAAATCTTCCTGCGTAACAAACAAAATACTTAAATTAAGGGACTGTCTCAAGTACTTAAATTTAGATAACACTTGTGCTACATCCTGACATTGAGCAGGTACAAAAGTAAGACCTTTACTTAATACAGATATTTTGTTCAAATTTAGTTACTTAATTTAGTTAATTAATTCAGCTAATTTTTAGGTAATTAATTCAATTAATTTTTTTTACATATAACTCTAATTGAGAATGATTTAGGTGGGATAGATACTACCTTATTTAGGAAAAATTAATAGAAATACCTATCTTCATATAACAAGTATGCACCCAACTTTCATTTTTAATAGCATTAAACAAAATCAAATGCTACATATTGCTAAATTTAACACCATTGAAAATAATATGATGACAGAATTATAGATCACATGTCAAGAGTTCATTGATAGAGGTTATAAAGTTAATGGTGTTACTAATATACAGTATGACACTGTAAACATGACGTGGAAGCAAGGCTAATATTTTTTGAACAGGTTAATAATAAAGACAGAACAGATAGATGTAAGAAAAGGAATAGGAAGAGATGTATGCTTGCATTTAATCAAAATGCTCATGCAGTAAAATTAATAATAAATAAATATGTATCAGTTATTACTGATATCCCTGAGCTGAGAATTGAAATAGGAGGTAAACCTGTGTTTGGTTTTATTATAAAAAATGTGATAATTTAAAGAATCACTTGTTTTATAAAAAGCAGCCTGGTTGCAGTTAAGAGATGAGCAAACGTGAGCCTCTGCTTCATTGATAAAATTATGAGAGTTCTATTAGTCTGCTTACCTTTGTTCAAGCACATTAAGTACAGAGCCATGGCAGTCAGTAGTGTGGATAGCACTGAGTATAAGAAATACATCTGCTGCTTAGGTGACTCTATGGCAACAAGTGTAAATGCATTGAGAGATTTGTTTTTGAGCCCAGATGATACACAGTTAGAATCCAGGTGCACCTAATAGTTTTAAATATGTATTTATAATGCAATGAAATAAGTTTTTATTCTACTTTCACTGTGTATTACCTTAGCTCAGTGTATTTAAGCAGCATTGTACAGAGGTAACCAACCACACCATTGAAGAGACATTCACAGTCACCTGGTATTGGTGTGAAATGCCAAACTCTGTGCAAACACAGAGGATTAAAAAGTGTATGTGGTATGTGATTTGATTTTTTGACCAGAATAAAGGTGTTAGGTGTGTACCAATGGTGCAGTGCTGACCCTGGCAGCTTCTGGTGGGTGACATAATCCCCACTTCTGCCACTTCTCCCAGAGGGTACCTCAGCACCAGCTTCAGGGGTAATGCTACCTGATGTGGATGGCCTAGGTAGTGTGCAGGGACAACAGAGGCAGTACTGCCAGGTGCAGGAACCGGTGGAGAGGGGGCAGGCTGATCCATAGTGATTGGCCACCTTCCTGTGCTGTAAAGCATTTTGAGAGTTGTCAGAAATGGATGACATGAAAATGTTGTGACCACATATTAAAATAAAAAAAGAGAGATAAGGGTTGGGGTAAGAGAAAAAATAGATAATTGGTATGTATATAATATGTGACATACAGTACACTGAATTATTACAAAATACAGAATTTATTTCTACTTTTACATTTAAGTATACTTCTTGACAACTGCAAACTATAACTGATGATTTCTCAATGTGATCCTTACATGCTGCATATACTGCACATATGCTTTGTCAAATTATACAGATTAGGTTAACAGCAAGGCATTTATGCTGCTTCTATTTACATTATTATGTAATATTTTTAAATGATTTGACTATATATTTGTTACTTGGGGTATTTGAACCCACAAAATCTGAATACAGTATTAGAATTGATTCCTACAGTTGGCTTGTGCTACAGACTGAAACATGCATGCTTGATTTTACAGATAGGGTATGCATGCTTAATTTTCTGCTACTGTATAGAAGAACAATACTTTAGATGAGATAATAGTTATGGTGGGCTGCATACATACTGCTTGCTTCCCTCAGTCCTTCCAAATGCTCAGCATGGGCATGCCTATTTGCCATTATATCCCCACTGTCTGTGGAATAAAAATAAGAGAACAAGAGAAGAGCATTAAGCATACCAGTCTTGCATATATGCAGCTGCCTATCTAGTTTAAATTCTCTTTATCTGTATACTTACACAACTGTGGGATGTCAACAGTCCTAAACTCAGTGAGCCACTGGTTCAATATACCCTGCTTGTACCATTTGAGGTCATTAAAATGGTATTTGCACTCTTCTGCAGTGCATGGAATGCCAGTTGCACTGGATACAGCTTTGGCCAAATTATTCCATGCTTCAGACTTGTACTGGGAGCTGGTATATTTCCCCTGCCTTCAGTTGTGGTGCTTTACAAGGAGTCCAATAAAGATTTTGGACTCCTTGACACCCCACCTTTGAGCCCTAAATTGGGCACCTTTCCTTTTACATTCAGACATGTCCAGTCAGGGCAGACAGCAACAGCCAGATAATAGTGGTTTCCCGCTAATTCATGTTATCATTTTCACTGCTAGGGCGCAAAGCCAGACAATGATGCCAACTGCAATTGCGTGATATTAAACAGAGAGCAATGGTGACAGAGAGTAAAGCCATTTTTGAAATAGGAAAGTTAATTTGACAGTTGGCATTAGCTGATGGGTAGTTGCTGCTGTAACTGTTAGTTGATTCAATTGCAGTGGTGATGGACAGGTTGACAGATGAGATTAGACAGGAGGCCCCATGGACTATGATGTTTGCAGATGACATTGTGATATGTAGTGAGAGTAGGGACCAGGTTGAGGAGACCCTGCAGAGGTGGAGATATGCTTTAGAAAGGAGAGGAATGAAGGTCAGCAGGGCTAAAACAGAATATATGTGTGTAAATGAGAGGGAGGGTAGAGGAATGGTGAGGATGCAGGGAGTAGAGTTGGTAAAGGTGGATGAGTTTAAGTACTTGGGATCAACAGTTCAGAGTAATGGTGAGTGTGGAAGAGAGGTGAAGAAGAGAGTACAAGCAGGGTGGAATGGGTGGAGAAGAGTGTCAGGAGTGATTTGTGACAGACGGGTACCAATAAGAGTGAAAGGGAAGGTCTACAAGAGGGTAGTGAGAGCAGCTATGTTATATGGGTTGGAGATGGTAGCATTGTCGAAAAGGCAGGAATCAGAGCTGGATGTGGCAGAGTTAAAGATGTTAAGATTTGCACTGGGTGTGACTAGGATGGACAGGATTAGGAATCAGTATATTAGAGGGTCAGTTCAGGATGGACAATTTGGAGACAAAGCAAGAGAGGCGAGATTGCGTTGGTTTGGACATGTGCTGAGGAGGGATGCTGGGTATATTGGGAAAAAGATGCTAAGGATGACGCTACCAGGTAAGAGGAAAAGAGGAAGGCCTAAGATGAGGTTTATGGATGTGGTGAGAGAGGACATGCAGGCGGTTGGTGTGAAAGGGCATGATGCAGAGGACAGGAAGAAATGGTAACAGATGATTCGCTGTGGCGACCCCTAATGGGAACAGCCGAAAGAAGATGATGATGAGACATGTATTGGTGGCATAATTTTTATCACCTGACACTTTTTTTGTGGCTTTACACACTGATAATCTAAATTTGTACAATGTAAGATTCAGACCTATGCATTAGCAACAAAACATATGTTTCAACATAGGTGATTTTTCATTCTTGCCCCAGAAGCAGTGCTTATTGGACATGCTCATGAAGTATATATAAGTACATCTGACAGAGTGAGGGGTTAATCATGTATGTGTGTGACCTGACAAGGTCCTGGTTTATACATTCGTGTGTGTTTGGCTATCATTCAACTCTGAAGGCCATCCAAGGCCAGACAAGACAATAAGAATTGTAGAATCAGAATATTCAGTATACTCTCTGTCACACATGTAATTCATATTATCTCCACTGCTATAAATACATATTGTTATTTACAATTATGTTTGTTTTTTTATTTTTATTATTTTTTAGTGAGTGGACTAGCATTAATAAAATTGTGATTGTGCTAGATTAGAACTGTGCCTCACATGTATTATGAGCATTAACACATATGAATTGCCACAGGGAATGTTAGACTACAAGTGTATTTTCTACATCACCATGCCAATTTCTACTGAGACATTCTCTTTCAGAGTTGCTCATTACTTATACATATACATTAAATTGTTGACTGTTTAAACAAGTATGTGTGTGACATGACACTTCAGAAAATAAATGTGAAATTATAGAATCATAATTTTACTGATACCCCCAGTTACACATTTTATATATATATATATATATATATATATATATATATATATATATATATATATATATATGTATATCTATATCTATCTATCTATCTATATATATATATATGTATATATATATATGTATATCTCTATCTCTCTATATATATATATATATATTTATATATATATATATATATATATATATATATATATATATATATCACCTTCATTTGCCTGACAGTCTGACAGAAATTTCAGGCAGCCCTATTGCCTGACAGTTCATTTGCCCGACAGTTCATTTGCCTAACAATTAAAAAAAGGCAAATAAAAGGCATATGTCCTTTTCCCCCAGTAGTGCGATCCTGGAGTTAGAATATATAGTTGGGGGGTGCCCCCCACACTGGGGGCTGTTTTGGGCGAAGCCCCCCACCTACTTTGGTTTTATATTGTCCAGTTTGTTTTTTTATTGTTCACTAAAAACAAAGTAGGTGGGGGCTGTGCCCCCCACCCCCCTAACTATATATTCTAACTCCAGGATCACACTACTGTAGGGAAAAGGACATATACCTTTTATTTGCATTTTTCTAATTGTCGGGCAAATGAACTGTCAGGCAAATGAACCATCGGGCAAATGAACTGTCAGGCATTTGGGCTGCCTGCAATTTCTGTCTTGGAAATGAACTGTCAGGCAAATGAAGGTGACCCATATATATATATATATATATATATATATATATATATATATATATATATCTGCGTGTGTGTGTGTGTGTGTGTGTGTGTGTGTGTGTGTGTGTGATATCCTGTGTATGCTCAATGCATCTGCTGTAGACAGTTATTTCTATGTTTGATTATTGTTTAATTTGAAGTAAAGTGGAACAACAGAAATAAAACTTTGAACTTTATTGGATTAGAACCCAGGCTCACTTCTGTTGCAGCCCTACACATACACCTACTGTCAAAGTAGCAGTTAAAAAACAGCCTGTATAATTTTTATTCATTAAGTATGTGTGTTAACTGCCATGCAATGCCACTTAGCGTGGTTGCTTGGTGGCAAAAAAATAGAGGATACAAAGTGCCTCTTCTGAAATTGTCTACTGTCTGCTTCCTGTCTGCAGGTGTTCTAGACATGCAGGTGCTGGAGAAGGTTGCTAACCACCGCACATTGCTAGTTAGTGTGTTTGCATGCTGAAAAACAAAAGATGCAACACTGTATCCTTTTTAAAACTGAGAATGCATCTTATCTGCAGGTGTTCTGTCTGCTTCATGTGGAGGCCATTAGGCCAGCTTTGTATGAAGATAAGCGATGTGCAAACATGACAAGCAAAGCTCACCTTGTTTTATCCTTGTGAGTAGTATTTATTATGTTACATCCTTAAATGGACAAATGTGGGACTTGATCTGTGATGTACAGATTGTATATACTGTGTGCTATACACACGTGATTCATAAGTGTAGTTCATGTAGTTTTTAATTACAGAAGTACATTACATGACATTTATTGTATGTATCAATTTTTTGTGTTTGCCCTAAGCCACATGCTACACAAATAGTGGTATTAAAAAATAAAATAAACAACATTATAAAATAAATGGTAGTTAACATTAAAGATTTTTACATAAGTCTGGATTTGAACTGTTACACCAATGAATCTACAAAACACAGTAAAGGTGCCTTATCCCCCTTTGTCACAGAAACAGCTATGCAGCAGGAATGAAAATCATTGTGCATATAAGCAAGTCCAAAATCATCCATAGTATTAACAAGGCATATGATACTTGTACATTACTAAGTTGTTTGTACCCATGTGTTAATTTCAGAAGTAGTGCAATGAGTGATCACACAGCCATTTATGACTGTTGTTTGCAGCAGTGTAGCTCTGTATTATCTTTGTATGGTGTTCATTCTTTGCTTATCTGAGCAGTTATCTGAGTCATGCAGTCTGTAAGGTATTTTCTATCAGTGCCCTTAAAATGTTTGAGAATATTAAATGACAATAATATACAGTTTTCAACAAAGGCAGGGGAGTTTGAATATTATTGAACAGAAACTGAGAAATTTGTATTGCTTATTTACATTTAAAACCTTGATACAATTACTTCTATACTTTGTAGTTGTAACCTTGGTGACACACCCACTACAGTTAAGGGAGTCTGAATTGCTGATGCGTTTTCATTCTTCCTACCAGTAATTATTCACAGTTGCAATCCATTAGCAACAAACCCTGACAGAGTGTTTGTGTTTTATTTACACCTGCTACACAGAGCCAATTCTAATAAGTTCCAACCTCATTTGCATCTTCACCATGCTTACAGGTCTGAATCTACACTATAAAAAGGTAACCATGTAGCTAAGGAACCTGAAGGTGGAGAGAGATGCATATGTGGAAAACACAGAAGAAAATTGGTATTACTTTGGATTTATCTGCATAGAAGACAAGAAGACAACTGATCTTGATAAGGTATGATTGAAGTTTTCAATTACATACTGGATTTGTTCACATGTAACTAGGATATATATATATATATATATATATATATATATATATATATATATATATATATATATATATATGTGTGTGTGTGTGTGTGTGTGGGTTTACTTTATAATTTCAAAATACTGAAATACTGAATTTCAGTATTTCTAAATCATAAAATCGAAAACTGAAAATCGCGAAAGTGCATAATCGTGAATTCGAATAACTCAAATTTGCAGTTATGGCTTACGGTACATGACGTGCAGTGTTGGGAGTGTACCGTGTATGGATGTAGGTGCAATTGATGGTAAGTGAGTGTTTTGTAAGGGTTATGTGTGGGAGTTTGAGTGTGTCTGAATGTGTGGATGTATGTATATGTGTGATGTGTGTGTGCGAGGGACTGTGAAATGTGTGGGTGTGTGTTTCATTTTTGTCTCTGTGTGATCTCGGAGTTAGTATATATATAAGTAGGGGGTGGGGGGCACAACCCCCCACATGGGGGGGTGCAGGGGTGCTTGCCCCCCTGCTTACATGTAGTGTAGGTTTGTTTTTTGTGTTTTTGTGTTTGTCTGTGTTTTGTTTGTTGTAGTGTGAGTTGGATGATGTATGTGTTGTGTGGTGTATGGTTTGTTTGTGTTCGTAATTGGGCGCTTCGCAATTGTGTGCTGTCGGGATTATGGGTGTTCGACTTTATGATTTCGAAATACTGAAATTCGATATTTCAGTAGTTCGAAATTATAAAGTGAATCCATATAGATATATATATATATATATATATATATATATATATATATATATATATATATATATCAGCAAATACAATTTTATCTATATGCATTTCTTAGAGGTTTACTGATTGCACAGGCAATTTTTGTCAGGGCAATTAACTTTCTCAGATACACTGCTTTATTAACTTTAATCACAAGTGCTACTGTTACAACTATTTCTCTTTACACGCTTCTGTGTTATTTTAGTGAGATGTAAATGTCCTATGTTGTGAATTACACAGGGGTGTGAGCCTTCTAGGAGGCTTCATAGACACCTTTAGGGGAGTGCAGAACACAGGTAGAGGTGACTGGTCATTGCATAAAAATGACTGTTCTGTGGTAAATGTGTGCACATTTCTTTGGGACAATTTGTTTTAAAGCACTTTAACAATTGACTGATGTCCTATTCCTTGTTTGCTGCAAAATATAATTTGCTGTTGTGTTGGGGGTGGGTGAGCCAGGTTCCATTTCTATGTTGCCCCAACCAAAAAACTGTTTTTTTTTCAGAGGTTTGCTTTGCTATTGTTAGTCCTTGTTTTAGATCAAACCTTGGTTTGTGTGTGATTGTGTAATGTTACAACCACATAAATCTTTTTTTATATTTGAATGATTGAATTTTTTTGTATCTTCAGCATGTAATATTGAAAAAGTAATATCTAAGCAGGACTTTTATTTATGTGGTATTTATGTGTAGTATCCTTCTTTTGTGTTTTATGTCACATAGTACTATTGCACCCAAATGTCCCATTCCTTGCAAACCCACCTTCAGTGTCCCTAAGAATGATGTCATTATCCAAGCCTTTTTGTCAACACAGTGCCTTTTTGCTAGAGAGAGGCCATGGGATATGTCTGGGAGAATGTAAATTTGGAACCAGATAGTGAAGGATGTCACTGCTGTTGGGGGCCACAGCAGAACATATAATTAGGTGCATCAAAGGGCCACTGATATTATTTCATCAGCCCAGAACACATGCAGTGGCCCGTTGACAGCTGGTTACTGGGGGGTTGCTAAAGAACCACAACTGACACCAAATGAAGAGTTTTAGTCCACTGTCAGGGATTCTGAGAGCACAATGGAAAATGTACAACAGCCTTTGATAGATGTTGATGCTGCTCTTTCCAGGAGGAGCTTCCAGGTAAGCTTACATATGTCAATTTTTAATGATTTACTGTATAGTAAAATACTGAAAGCAATAATTAAGTTGGTTTAATAATTTTTGCTTGGTGGGGCTTATTTATAGATTGATATAGTTCACACACAGGCTTGGGTTGGAAGTGTCTTCTAAGTTTCATTTTAATGAATTGTTAATGGACATATAAAGGCAATAAATTGTTCCTCCTGTGTTATTGTTATTATGATGTTGGTATATTTACATTTTGCAAAACTTCTTCTAGGAACATCATCCCTAGCAAGTGTAGAGTCATCTGCATATGGTAAGCTAAACAGTTTTATTTAAGTACTGATGAGCATTTAACAGAAATATGCATTTATCAATATGTGTGAGGTGGGGGTCAGGACTGTGTGTATTGCTGTACCATCTGTGATAGTGGCACCAGTGTTAGTTTATTAGCATATATTAAATTGTAGTAGTGTAGTGATTCATAGGATCATAGGAGATTAATGGGCTATCCACCCAGAGGTCATTTGTAGAGGTACTAGTCAATACCTAAGACTGCATTTAGTGATGACTGCTCATGTCCAGGAGGGCTGTGGGCATTATCCCTGGTAAGAATTTATTGTGACCCATCCACTCATCCAGTTTCCTCTTGAACAGTGTCAGAGAGGTGCTCTGTTTCACATGAATTGGTAGCCTATTCCAAAGACATGGGAGTCGCTGGGAGATAAATCTGTCCCTCCAGCATGTCATATTTAAGTTGTAGGCCATATTTAAGTTCCTGGAACGGTTATCCCTAGACCCATTTGATTTATGGATTTGCAGTACTTTCTTTAGGTTTGGGTCTGGGGTTGCTCTGTAGGCAAACCATAAGTCTCCCCTAAAAAGTCTGTATGATATGGAGTGTAGTGACAGGGATTTTAGTTGGTCCATGTAAGGCACATGCTGGAGGTCCTTGATCTTCTTTGTTAAAAACCTCTGAGGTCTCTCTAACTCCTGTAGATGCTTAGTACAGTACACACTGAATGAGGCATTATGCTCAATTATGGGCTGGATAAGTGCCACGTATACGGGGGTCATAACTTCTTTTGCTCTCAAGGCGATACCTTTACTAAACAAGTGAGCTACATGGAAAGCTTTCTTTACAATGGTAGACACATGGTAGTTGAAGTTAAGGTTGTGGTCAACCTGTGATCCCACGTCCCTTACCACTTCATGGGTACTTAGGGTATTGTTATTGATTTGATAGTGTGAAGGAACATTGTTTGTGCTGAAGGAAATAATGATGCATTTTTTTACATTCAGTTTGAGGCTGTGACTAACACACCAATCGTTGATCTGTGAGAGACCATCCTGGAGTATATTGACATAATTTGGAGATTCACTGATTGCACCTATTTCTTTCCTTTGTTGCTTATTATCACAGGTGATCCTGACAGTGGAAATGTAGGACTCTTACCACCTGATGTCAAAGTATCAGCAGACTCAGATGTTGATGGAGGCCAAACACAGGCACCGTCAGTGGGTGCAAAGGTTGAATGTGACACTGAGGGTGACATTCAGCCACCTCCTGTATTTCCATTGGACACAGCCAGTAAGCCTATGCAAACCCATTCCAATGACCCCTTCGATATTGTACAGTTGGTGGAGTAGACACTTCATCAGGCTAGTGTGGTTACTGTGGCTCCAGTACCTGTTGACTCTGGCCATAGCCAAATTGTGGGTGAGGTGCCATGCAGGAGGGTTGTTAGAGGTGCTTTCAGGAGGCCTGCTGTCCATCCTCCATTTGATCCTGTTGTGTCTTTCCGTGCCACTTGACATATGTTTAGGGACATCATGTAGACACAAGCATGTTCTAATAGGGCCTCTGAGGAAATGTTTAGGGATGTAGATGTGGCATAGGCTGACTTACGTGACTGCCTCTACAGTGTTTCTGATTCAATGGATCAAATGAATGACACTTTGGAATAGGCAGCATCTGTGATGAAGCATCTGCTGGGAGGGGAACAGCATCCATGTTGACATAGGTCAGCCACATCATCAGATGTTAGCTGACATGGCAATGCCTGATCAGGTTCCCATAGTGGCACTACTTCCACTGCTCCATCAGTGGTTGAGGTGTCCACACCCCGATTTGGCAGGCCATGGAGTTGTGGTCCTGGCTGTACTCATAAGGAGGTCTCATCCAGCAGGCATCAGTCACATTCAGGTAGCAGCAGCAGATCATCTGACCTTGGCCATGGATGTGCCAGTGCAACTCCTGACAGAACCATTTTGGGGTCTGGGATAATGAAATGTTACCTCTACAATGCATGGCTTACACCTATCCAACATACCAGGACATAGAGTTAGCACAGTGTTTGGCTGTATTCTTGCAAACACTCACACATCAATTTCACCTGGAGTGCCCATATAGCTACAACACACACACATAACAGTTACATGGGTCTGTTGTGAGACTTAAAGCTCCTTCTATCTCAGTGGCCATTTGATACTTTATCCAAATGTCTGCCTGTTTCTCTTTCTTACAAACACACACACACACACACACACACACACACACACACACACACACACACACACACACACACACACAAAACACCTTGTGCGAATGATGATAACTGTACCATATCCTTGTTTTCTATCTTATGGATTTAAGGATACATAAGTCTTTTGTCTGATGCTTAGGCTGCATAGCTGGTTTAATGCTTAGTATACCTGTGCTTGTGATGCAGTTTTGCAAATTGTACTACTTTCTTAAAGGTTTATGTAATGTGCACATCCCTTCCAACCTCTTAGACCAACAAAGCCAGACCAAGCCATAAATAAAAGTGGGACAAAAGCTCAACAATAGGCAGAGTGTTTAAAAATGTTGGTCTTACTAACTTAGACAGTTGATAGAATAACACGTTTTGCATTACTATTTTTTATGATTTTAGGATTTTTTTTAATTAATTCCAGTGATTTGCCAGTAGAAAAGCATAAGACAAACTGTGGACATTCTGTGAAAATCTGTACATTTGAGAGATATGAATGTGTAAATCTTTGATGCATGAGGCCTATTAGTTGATAGAGGACACATAGTCACATAAGTCACTGCTTCACAGCTTGATGTAATTGGTGTAAAAATCATCCTTCTTATATTAGTAAATAACATTATGCAAGGATATGCCATTCATTTGTATTCTTAGACATTTATTTTTTCTATGCCAGGTTCAGCACTTACCTTATAAATCCATCTGTTGCAACAGTTTTAGTTCAGGTCTGGCTCTGTGTGATACTAGCAGTACACAACCATTACATGGGTAAGCAAAGGTTGTGAATGCTGCCTGGCATCAAAGTTACTGTATATATGTGCATAGGATGAAGGTTGTAGCCCTTTAGGTAGTGAGCATGTGTGCTATCAGTTGCTTCTTGGCTAGTGCAAGGGGATATTGTGCACACTGTACCACAACAGCTGCTGTTTCCACTTCTGACTGTTCACCTGCATGTGACTGTGTTGACCTGGCAAGTGATGGTGGGATATGTGGACCTTCCCCTGGTGCTCCTGCTGAAGCTGTTTTCTCAGGATAATGCTGTGAAGCATCTCACAGATGGTGAATATTTCAGAACATGTACAGGAAATGTACTGCAGGGCTCACCCAGATGTATCTAGGCACCAGAACCACAACTCAGCAGGCCAAACACACACTCTATTATACTTCTTTTTTGTGCATGTGCCTCATTACAGTATTCTTCAGTTGGTGTGTGTGCATTTCTGATGGGTATCATCTGCCAAGATTCCAGTATATAACCTGCATCCCCCAGTAAATGACGCTGTAGGATATCCCCTAGATAATTTGTCAGAAAGTTGACAGTTGTGATAGATATGTGAGTCATGTTAACTGCCTGGGTTACCAGCACACACATTCAGGATGATTCACTTAGCATTACATACAACCTGGCAGTTAATGGAGTGGAAGCCCTTTCAATTTATGTACACCCTTCCCAGTGCCCCAGGTAGTGCTTTGATTTCTACATGTGTACAGTCTATGGCACCCAGGACTTCAGGGTAATGTGCTACAGGGTAGAACCCCTGCACAGTTCTGGCTCTGTCCTCAGGTATACCTGGAAAATATATGGAGTTATTGGCAAAGTTGTAGCATAGCATTCAGGAATTGATGAAGGATTCTGGATGCTGATGCCTGTTACACCCCCAGAATGTCCCATGTTGGTCTCTGGAAGGTTCCTACAGCCACACATACCTTTTTCTCCACTAGTATTGGTTCCCTTTGGTTTGCCCTTGCCTTCTCAGTTGAGGACAACAGAGGTTGCAAAGTTCCTTTAGTGTGTCTCTATCCACCCTGTAGTGCTCTACAATTTCCATCTCATACAGATTGTGAAAAGTTAAATGTTGTCTAAACACCCTTTTCCTTCTTGGACATGGTCTGTTAGCAGAGGAAACAGCATAGATGTTGGTCTGCTGCACATACACATGAATAGCTACAACAGTAGCCCCTAACATTCTTTCTGTGTAGGCTGGCTTCCGTGCCTGTATTCCAATAGGTTTTGGAATCAGCAGGGAAAACTCACACTGAATCTAAAAGGTTGCTTTATAGCTTGCTGAATAGCTCCTCCATCTTGGATTGGTTGATTAGCATACTTTCAGCTGCTTGTGTTGTAATTAGCATGCCACAGTGTTTACCAGGTTTGCGTGGCTCTACACACGGTGTATAGCCAGTTACTGAATACAAAACATTGCCCTATTCTGTACATATACAGGGTAGGCTTTATTAAATCTGCACCATTGTTTGTTTTGATAATTACTAACAAACAACTAGCAATATCTACTGTGCGGTGCGATATAAGTGGATATTTGCAACAAATTGCCCTGTCTTCCACCATGGAATTTCACACCATACCTCTTAGTAGCATTCATGTCTCTGTGTTATGAAAATATGAGTATAAATACGCATAAGTAGAAAACAGTGATTAATCTCTCGACTTCTGTATATCTTAGATTAACAATCTTAGTGTTGCCCTTCCCAAAACTGCCTATTATTAGCTGGTAAGCCAGTTTGTTAAAAAAGCCAGACCCAAAGATGATTTGATGACTCCATGAGGAGCCATGAGTGTTAACTGGACATATGCAAAAAATGATGCATATGTGTGTGTGTGTAAATATATCCTTATCCCACTGTAGTGTGATCTTGGAGTTAGTATATTTAAGTGGGGGGGGGGGTGCAGGGGGTGCCGGGGGGCTTGCCCACTGCAAAATAGTGTTTAAAGTATTTTTTTTTTCCTGATGCAGTGAATTGGCTTTTGTGAAAGTGCACTTTCGATGTAGGGCACTTTCGCTTAAGTGGGTTTCTACTTTTCCCATACGTGTATATATATATATATATATATATATATATATATATATATATATATACATATATATATATATACTCTGTATATTTATATTTATATGCACATATATATATATATATATATATATATATATATATATATATATATATATATATATATATATATATATATATATATATATATATATATATATATATATATATATGCATATATATATATATATATATATATATATATATATATATATATATATATATGTGTGTGTGTGTGTGTGTGTGTGTGTGTATATATATATATATATATATATATATGTATGGGTCTACTTCATAACATTGAAATCTCATAACATTGAACGTCAAAACACTGAGACGATAACATCGAAAACCCAAAACACTAAAAACCCAATACAACAAAACCTCAGAACACTGAAACCTTGCATTATAAGAATGAAAACTACAATGCACTCCACCTATAACAACACCAAACTAACAAACACTTTTTACTACGTTTCTGCAGGGGGGCAACCCTCCTCCACCCCCCATGTGGAGGGCTCTGCCACCCACCCGCCCGTAAATTTAACATACCAACTTCAAGATCACACTACAGTAGAAAAAAGTTAATTTCCTAACCTCACTGTATCGCAATCACAGTAGAGAATGTAAACATAATGTCTAAATCACTAAACCAACAGATATTGTCAACATACTGGCCGACAGATTCAGTGCCAGCTTTACCCCTCCCCCCCCCTAAAGGATCAATCTCAATACCAGAAGAATGCCAGGCACCCAGCAGTACTGCAGAACAGGTTAAAGCTGCATTGCCCAAGGCCAAGAATACAGCTTCCATCGGACTCGACAATATCCCTGGCTGTGTTCTACATAAATTACAAAGTGAACTGGCACCACATCTGTGTGCTCTGTTCACTCACAACCTAACCTCAAGCTTTGTCCTTACCTAATGGTGCACTGTTACAGTCATCCCTCCCCATAAAGGAGGACCAACTACAGACCCTGGAAATGATAACCCCATTAGCCTGACGAGTCTGATATGTAAGGCTATGGAGCACATCACCATGGACCTAATTAACAAAGATATAGGGAATCTCCAAACTCTAGATCCCACACAATGTGGTTTTGTGAAAGGGAGATCACGCCTGCTCAACCTGGTTGACTTCTTTGAGTCAGTCACCAGAGCTGTGGATGAAGGTAAGGCAGTTCATACAGCCTACCTCGATCTGACCAAGACCTCTGATACCATTCCTCACACAGGAGTTATTGATAAACTCACCAAACTAGGCATCAACCCCTATATCATTAGGTGCATTGCAAATTGGCTCACAGATAGAACCCTCAGTGTGAAAGTAGCGGACTCCAAGTCAGACTGCCAACCAGTCATGAGTGGAGTCCCACAGGGATCAGTCCTGGGTCCTCTCCTGTTTGGCATCTACTTCTCAGAAGTCCATGCCAACACAGAGGGACTCTGGCTGACCAAGTTTACAGATGACTGCAAACTGAGAGCCATTATTAACTCCCCAAGTGATGCAGGCATCCTACAAAAAGGCCTCACTGAGACCAATGACTGGAGTCGAAGCCATAGCCTTAAGCTTAATTCCAAAAAATGTGTCACCATCCCCTTTGGGAAAAACTCACTTCCCACTAATTACCACATTGATGGGAGCCCTCTGAACACTGAAGGCATTATAAGAGATCTGTGGACACAGGATAACAGCAACCTCTCCTTCAATCACCACATTAGTCCTTTTATGTGGCCCATCTAATTACCAAGGGTTTCACATCCAGGAAGAAAGAGGTCAGCATTTCTCTCTACTCTTCCCTTATTAGACCAATCATAGAGTATAATGCCCCATTTCGCATGTATGTCACTAGACACCTGCAACAGCTGGAGAGGCCACAAAAGTACCTCATGAAGAGGTTCCTAAGCCTTAAACACATGTCCTACATGAACAGACTAAAAAAACTCCAGCTATTTTCTGTCTCATATTGTCTGCTAAGAGGCGATCTCTGCTTGACTTACAAAACAATGGCTGACCCATGTCTGTTAGAAATGCTACATCTAAAGAAATCCCAGTCCCTCTGTACCACACACTCCAGTGGCCTCAACCTCATTACCACAGTCAACAGAACATGCTGGAGGGACAGGTTCATAACTCAGAGACTGCCCATGCTCTGGAATAGACTTCCTATACATGTCAAGCAGAGCACCTCACTGGCCCTCTTTAAAAGAAATCTTGATGAGTGGATAGGAAATAGAAAGTTCGCCCCAGGGATCACTCCAGTGGCTCTACTTGATAGAGGCACTGGGAACTAATGTCGGGCAGCACAATGCCAGGGCACCTCTATGGGCTAGGCTTGTAAAGGCACCAAGGCCATTAGCCTAATTCACACCTTTGAACCTATGAACTTACCTGTGTGGCCCAAAACACGTACAGATTGGCAAAATAAACACTTTTACCCCTCCTCACTTCTCCCAGCACTTCTCAGAACACTAACTTAACTTCCATGAAAGGAACACATCCGTATGTTTACATTCTGTATGGTGATCATGTTACAGTCGGGTTAGGAAATTAACTTTTTTCCACTGTAGTGTGATATAGGAGTTGGTAAATTAAATTTACAGGGGTGTAGGGACAGAGCCCCCCACATGGGGGGTGCAGGCAGGATTGCCCCCCTGCAAAAATGTAGTAAAAATTGTGTTTCTTACTTTGGTGTTGTTATAGGTGGAGGAGATGTTATTCACATGTGCGTTGTAGTTTTCTATGTTATAATGTACACTTTCAGCGTTCTGAGTTTTCGTTGTTTTGGGTTTTTCATGTTATGGTCTCACTGTTTTGAATTTCAGTGTTATGAGGTTTCAATGTTTTGAAATAGACCAATATATATATATATTTGTTTGTGTAGATATATATATATATATATATATATATATATATATATATATATATATATATATATATATATATGTATATACATATATATGGATATAGATATAGATAGATATGTGTGTTTGTGTGTGTTGTGATAGATAGATAGATAGATAGATAGATAGATAGATAGATAGATAGATAGATAGATAGATAGATAGATAGATAGATAGATATGTGTGTGTTTTTTTGTTTAGGTTTTATTTTTTGTTTTTACACGAAAGTGCATTTTTGAAAAAAATGCACTTTTGCGTAAGTGAGGTTGCGAATTTACATTTTGATGAAACGTAAATTTGCTGGATCAAAGTAGATCCATACACATACACATATATATATATATATATATATATATATATATATATATATATATATGTGTGTGTGTGTGTGTGTGTGTGTGTGTGTGTATGTGGAGACATGAAGCAGGATTTACTGAAACGTGTAGGGTTTTTTCAAATACCAAAAAAAAAATGTTAGTCCACTTATCTGGGAAGATTCAAACAAAATACACAGTCATATAAATTATTTTTTATCCAAGATTTATAGTCCATACAGCAGCTGCAGGATGCAATAGGTTTTAAAATAGCAGTCCAAATCAGCAGGTTCAGCTCTAATTGCAAGTCCTGCTGCCAAGGTCTTCTTTCAAATGATCCTCCAAGTGAGGAGCTAACTTCCTGATTTGCTGCTTTTTGGCAGCCTCTTTATATGCAGCTTTGATTATGAAAATAGAACCTTGTTATCTATCTTACTGCTATGAGAATATTCCCACGCTTCATACAGTAGTATGCATTAAGACACCTTACATATTTTCCATGCAACATGTTACAACTAACCTCCTCACAGCACAAAACTAGGAGTTTTGAGTCAATAATACTGAGAGATTGTTGTAGGCCCTGTATAACACTTCAACATTTTTGTTGGCTATGGTTGGCCTGCAGGTCATAGTGTACTGGAATGGGTGGAGGTGTAGGGTCCACTGTCAAAACATTGTACTGCGTTCATTTTGTCTGTTTAACCACTGCAAAGGGGAAAAGTAGGTTATCATTTTGGAGTGTCTAGCTAACAAATAGTATTTTTACTCATTCCCCCCATTACGGCACTTTTGAGTGTGTAGCTTTAACTCCTAGTAGGTGCAGCTTCAGCCTTAAAGAAATGAAGTTATCACCTTACAGCTGAAACAAACACTCATTAACAGAGGTCAGATATCAACTCAGTTGTTTGCCATCATGTATGCTTCAAGATAAAATATTCTGATAACCTTTGTATGTAGCATGGTTCTGAAATTATTAATGCAAATATGAAGAATGAGTATTTGATGCCTAGAGGCACAGTAGGAGGTAAATGCAGAAATGCCTGGAACTGTACTCAGCTGTAGTGCCCGCTTTATTGCTAGATACATTGTTCAATAGCTGAGTATCTCCTTTCTTCAGTACCCTGCTTCCTGCTGATATAATTCACATGGTGCTCCACGCTTTGAAGGTCTTGGAATAGCAGTACTACAAAGACTAACTTTGATGCATCATTATATATAAGGTGAACTCTTTAGCAAAACTCATCAATTTTAGGCATGGGATGACTGTCAAGCCTTGAAATGCTATTCAGTTTCTTAAAGCCATTGCATAATATAACATTTCCATCAGGTTTGAGAACTAGAATTATTGTACTGCTTCAGTCACAATGTGACTCTTCTATCTCACCTATTTTTGAATATCTTCTCTTTTGTATGTTTTATTGTATTTATTTGGTAACCAGGTAAGTCCACAGGACACACTTGTCCATTTCCGGGGGCGACCTAAGTGCAATGTCCTTTTAAGTGTCAAGAGACATGCTCATGTCACACAGTAGACAAATGGAGGTAGAAAGAATCCAACCATGCCCTGCGGACTACGTGAAACAGCTTGTTAATAGCTCTGAGAGCATTAATTCTCTGTGATAACTGTCCTTACAAAATCTTTTTTTGTGACTCATGCATTCTGTAAAGTATCATTCTAACCATCACTGTAGGTTTTGTCTCTATGCTATGTCCTATCTTCTATACCTGACATTTCTGAAAATAATTATTTATTTCTTCAAAACAGAATGGTCTTACTTCCTGCTTTTGTACTGTGGCAATGTTTCTTCTCGTTGTATATCAGGTAAAGAATCCTAGTTTTTCCTGTATGAACTCTAGCTTGAAAGCCCTCAGTAGAACTTTTTACTTCCTTCTATTGCTTCCACATATTATGATCTGTCTTTCTCTTTCCTGGCTTTCTAACATTATAGGCATCAGCCTCTAGAATATTGCATCGTTTTTTTAATGCAATGCTACTACATGCAAGGATGCATTTATTTATTTGAGGTGACTGATGGACAGATTAAATGCACCCTTGTATTTATTCTGTCCATCACCTCAAATGCCCCCTGACAATTGGCTAGAAATGTATTTTCTGTGGAAGACACTAGCACTAATACCTGATATCTTGAGTTAAATGCTCTAAGCTAGTCATCCATACTATAAACTCACTGTTGCATATGCTCCCTGTCCATAGGCATTACTAGCTATCCTGCAAATTAGCAGCATTCTGCCATACTTTTAGAAAGTATGTTTTCCGCTTTCCATGATTCGTTGGCATGTCAAGCAGTCTTCTAGGATGCCTGCCTTACAGAATTCCAAACAGGGTAAACCCATTTGACGTTTGTGACACCTCTATGGTTGTAAACAGTAATTAGGGTAACAACTGGTCTCATTTTCTTCCCACCTGCATTACTATCTTTCCTTGTTATGGATGTCAGTATTTCTAAACATTTCTACTAAGCCATAAGTTTGCTGATGGTAGACACAGTCTTCAACCATCAGATTTTAAGATACTGATGTAACTGATGCAGTACATTTGACATAAAGGGAATGCCTTGGTCAGTATCTCCTTAAGAACACCCACTCTGTTGAACAACACCACCACTTCCCTAAAAATAGCCTTATCATTAGTTGTGCATAATGGCAGTGCTTCTGTAAATTTGGAAACATAGTCTATTAGAATTAGTATGTACTGATACTGATTGCAATTGTATTAATAACCCTAGGATGCCCTTAGCAATATGTTCAGTGAGGGTCTATATTAGAACACTGAACATTTAAAATGTCGAGTGTTCTAATATCGATCCATTTTCAGCGAACACTGAAAATATCGAAGAAGCAGAAAACCGAATTCTTTCCTAGGGAAAGTATTTGGTTCTCCATTTCTGTTGCTTCGGTATTTTCAGCAATCTGTTGGAAAGTTACAGGTTGGGTTCAGGTAAGTGTGCGATTGAGTGCAGGTTAGGTATGTGTGCGATTGTGTGGACATGAGGGTTAGGGCGGGTTAGGTGAGTTAGGGTTAGGGCGCGGGCAAGGTGAGTTTGCGATAGTGACGAACCTTAGGGTTAGGGTTTGGGTTAAGGTAAGTGGATAGTTAGTGGTGTGTGTAGTTTAGTGTTGGGTTAGGTGTAAGATTTTAGGTGTGTGTGTGTGTGTGTGTGTGTGTGTGTGTGTGTGTGGATTGCTGTTTGTTTGGTGTGCTTGTGTTGTGTGTATGTGTTTTGGAACAGCAAATTTTTTCCCTAGGAAAAAATTGTCTGTTCTGAACGTTCAATGTTTGGTATTTTTGATTGGTAGGGTTCGATATTAGAACACTCGACATTTTGAATGTTCGTTGTTCTAATATAGACCCTTCAATGATATGTCTATGCTGAGCACTGAGATGAAGGACTGTTTACATCCTCGATGGGGAACAGTTGTGTGGAAGTGTGGAAAAGAAGCATAGAAGTTCTTAGTTTCACGCATTATGACTGGTTAGTTACTTTTGTCTTAGTGTCATCCATCTGCACTTGACCTTCTTAAGATGTAACTATGTGCTAGCTTCATTACTGGGGTCTAATATGCTTTTTGTGCTAGTTACTATTAAAGAAAAATGACTTTATTTTTTTTTTTTGCTTTCAAAGGGTAAGAAACAAAGGAAACATCCTTTTTTACTATCTTGCCTTAAAACGCTGGTTAATTTCATTCTTGAACTACTTAAAGTATCATATTACCAATGTGCCTTTTTTAAACCTGGTGCTCCTTATCTCTAAGTCCATTAACTCAGAATTGTGTCAGTAACTTGCTTCAAGGTGGGTGCAGATTTTCCCCTAAAAGACTGGTACTGTAGCTTCTCCTATATTTTCCCTGATCTTCCTTTGAAAGAGGTAGTTAAAAAAAAACAAAACAAAAAAAAAGTCTGCTTTACTTTGTCTGCTCTTAGTGCAAACTTCTTATGTGTTTTCATTTCTTATATGCTGCTCTTCCTCTGCCTTAGTGAAAGTGAATACCACTCTTTCACGTCCTTGCCTGTGTTGCTCTCCCATTATAAATGGTATTTTAGAAGAAAATGTAGTCACTTTTACTTTTCTGTTTTTGCTTAGAGTCTATTTTCACTTGTATTTTGTGTTTTTCATGTAAAAAACAAATAATATCTATGAATGTATCCATCCATCATACACAAAATGCATGAAAAAGGAAGGCACCTGTAGTATCAACTGATATTATGTCACATCTTGAGTATATGTAACTTCAATTTTATCTTCACAGTATAGGTATGGGTGTGTATGGCACATACTTATAAGAAGCTCACATGTCTTATGAATACCCTGCTCTCCTCGGGTTTTAATCTAGAGATGGCGCTGTTTGTGTGAAAATAATGGGTTTACTATCAAAATTTCGAAATGTACTCTGTCGACTGTACTATCGTCGAACACGGAAGTTCGAAAATGGTAATATCGATGTCAAAAAAACAATCTAGGAACGGGTTTTAACATGGGTCGAGGTAGGTGTTCAGTATTATTCTGAACTATAAACATTTCCCCTACCTCGACTCATGTTAAAACCCGTTCCTAGATTGTTTTGTTGACATCGATATTACCGTTTTCGAACTTCCGTGTTCAATGATAGTACATTCGACGGAATACGGTTCGAAATTTTGATAGTAAACCAAATAATGATATTTAGTAACACATGTTCATGTTGAAACACAAATTTGAGGAAATATTTCCTCTAATTCAGTAAAGCTGTTGTTTTTCTTTTCTCTTTATTGTTTGTGCGCTGGTTGGCATTGTGTACTCTGCACTGGGAGTGGTCCCTAGCATTGAACTACAGTTTACTTCCTAAGGAAAAAAAGTGAAAAAAAAATAATTTGGGATGCCTTCTGTAGCACAAACAAGCCTAGCACCAGTGCATGGAGGTCAGCACTTTGGACAGTATTCAGTGAAAAAAAGGCATATGTCAGGTAACTTTCTCTGTGAAACAAGATGTAAGTGCAGTGAGTTTACAGAAAGAAGACAGGAGATGCAGAGTTGCAATCCAGTTAATTGATAATTTAAAGGAGAGGAATCTTTGTTTTACTATTTGAGAATTAACCATTATTACTTGCTACCAACATGTGAGCTGTCGTGTCTTACCTTTACCATTATTTGGCATTACCTATAGTCCTGATGGGTTTACTATCTAAACATCAAACATGTAAATGTAAAGCTATCAAAACTGTGGTTTACATGTTCGATATTTGGAATATTAGTCAGGTTGGAATATCAACAAAGTAATTAAAGAGAAGTCAAATTCGACAATGCAAGACTGTTATCCCCTGTACAGCACTACTTATGGACTAGATCTGTGCTGTGCATAGCCAACAGTATTGTTTTTGGAGGGAGCAAGTCCCCCTGCACACCCAACACCCCCTGTAACTTATATATTCCAACTCCGAGATCGCACTATAGTGTGGAAAAGGGTAAATCTCCAGATCCACAATGTTCCACGATGTCAATATAAACATCGCCTACATATGAGAGAATGCACAGTGGCATTTGCTGAACAGGGGACTCGCAGAATTGATGGTTGGCAATATGGAAATCAGCCAACTAATGTTCAGCATTTCCATAGTCGCCTAACTGTCATTCTGCATTTTAATAGCTAACCATCCTGATGATGTGAGCAAGGAGATGTGAGAATCATGAATGTGCCACTGTAATATGCTTCTTACTCTGGTCATTGCTAGAAATACCATTTGATTGATATACTTTTTATTTATTGTTTTAATAACTTTTTAAATGTTAGTGCCCTATGCAATTATTCTCTGGTTAGCAATTTGCAAACACAGTTCCCTTCCCAAGGAAAAAAGTGAAACATTTAATTTCAGACACCTTCTGTAGCGCAAACAAGTCTGGTACCAGTGCATAGATGTCAACACTTTGGACAGCACAAAGTGATTAATTTCCACCTGTCAGTTAATTCTCCAATGTGACACAAGGTGTAAGTGACCTGTGCTATGAGAATGATGGCATCTGATGAAAGACACAATTTCAGTTGACAGATAATTTTACAGAGGGGGTCAGAATTCCATGTGTCACAACATCTTGATTAGGAATGTCATAGTAAATACACATGGATGTCGTAACAATGTTTATTGTAACAAGTGTATCTTTATCGCTTGCTATAGCAGCCCAATGTAATGTGTGTAAGTTATGTTAAATGTGACAAAGGCAATATTTAAAGTAGCATGCACATGCATAGGTATGATGTGTTCAATATATTTGTTATAATTATTATGCGTTATCACATATCATAAGTATATGTTTATGACCACGTCATGTGAAGTTTGTATGTAACCTAACCCATCATGTATTACTTAGGGCATGGAACTGCATGCATCTGTAATGTAATTACAAACACAAATACTGCCTTTTACATATAAATGCAGTCCCACGATGAAGTAAAGTCAGAGACATACAGACAAATCTGAAATATATTTCCATTCATTCTTAAATGTGTACATCTCTAATTGTGATGTTAAAACGTAAGTTGTCCTGTTGCACTAACAGCTAATAAGCAAAAATTAACATTTTGTTCTTTTTTTCAAGAGTTTGGCTCCCAGGTGGCGCAACTCAATCTTAATAGTGTATAAGTCCCAACAGCCCAGTATGTCACATGTCCTTCCATTTTTTCCTATGTCACATGTCCTTCCATTTTGTCCTCCAAACAACCATGATCATAACCAACAACATAAGTCTTATCAGGATTTAACATTGTAGCATGTCTCAATAGCTTGAGTATCATGCATGGCAAAATCTTACTGCCGTTTTAACTCCTTCTAGGGTTATTAGTGGATTCGGTGCCAATGTGTCTGGCAAGCCATTGCTGTGCTTCCAGTTGTGCAAATGCAACTGGTAAGGCTATGTGTCTTTGCACACAAACTGTTACATGTAAAATATGAATTGGGCACCAGTCCCGTATTTCTAGCTTGACTGCTGCAGACCTGGCTGACGATAGTAAGAATGATGTTCAGTTTAGAAAACTAAGGTGAGGTGTTGAAGAGTCCAGGATTTTTGTGGCAATCCTTGTGAAGCACTACAGCCAGAGGCTACTGAAGTGGGAATATACCAGGTTTCAGGCTAAGGCTAGGAATAGTTTGACCAAGGCTGTCTCCAGTGTAACTGGCATCCCATGCACTGGGGACAATGGGGTCACTATTACAGTGACATGAAGAGGTGCAAGCAGGATCTCCTGAGCTAATCAAAGAATGAATTTAAGACTGCAAACAGCACTAGTTTTGTAAGTAATTAGCCAGCCAACACAGTTATTTATTATGCTTTCAAATACATATATTTTTTTCTTTTTTCTATGGTATAGCCTGCAGCAGAGATAGCAGAAAACAATGAGACACATCAGGAGAGACTAACTCACTTTAGAAAGGCACAGGGTAAGTATGTATAAGGTTTGAATGCAAGGCACAGATGTATTTTCAGTACATATACTGTCTTGAATATGCATACCTTAACTTTTATGTCAAGCCTACATGCCTGCTCCAATAACTCTTGGTTATTGCGTTAGACAATGAGTACATCAGATTAATTGTGTGTAGGTTCAATATCCAGAAACAGAAATTAGACTTCTTACAATCTAGCAATTATAAAATATTTTAATGTGAATCCTACATGACATTAACAATTCAGTATTTGCAAATGTGGTTATTACCTTAGAAAATGGATACCTGATATGGTACAGTGAAATAAATGATTTTGTTAGTCATATCATAACATTGTGATTGATTGACTTTATGACAAATTAATGTATTCCCATTGTATTTGGATGTGACCAAGATGTACTTATTTATTTCTAATAATTTTTTTTATGTTCTGAAATTATTAATTAATGTGATATGGCATTGATCTGTTTGTCTCCCCCACCCCATCTCTCCATATCTACTTTTTTTACCTATATCACTATATAAAACAAAACTACCTTCATCACAAGATGGTAGAATGACCACTGCAGTTTGGCCTGTTATACCTACACAGGTGGCTGCAGTGGCATTATCACAGGCAATACAGATATCCACACATCTGGGGTCACAACCTGTCAGGGTTGCCTCCAAAACTCTTGCCCTACCTGCTCCATTTTCATCAGGTAGCGCTGTCTCAGCTGCTGATAGAGTGCTACCTTCTGGGAGCAATAGTAGTGGATTCATATGTTTAACTGTAATCATCTGTATTTATCTGCACTTACAACATTTCATTAACATACAATTTGAATAGTGCAGCAAGAAAGCATTTGGAAAAACTTTCCGTTCCTAACAGGGAGACGTGGTAAACCACCTTCATCCTGCTTATGGCTTAATGCTGTTTTTGTTCTCCTACCCCTTCTTGCTTCCTACAACAAGCACTTTATTGTACAGAGTGTGACAGGTTAAAAATTTGGAAATAAGTAAGAGTACCACACTGTACAGATGGTCCTACATGTCCCATAAAAATACTGTAGCTACTTCTTTCTCCATTTCTCTGTCTCTCACTTTCTCCACTTCTATTCACCCCTTCTGCTTCAGTAAGTTGTCACTGTTCTTCAATCGTGTGATTTAAAATGCTTGAAGTCAGAGTTCCTTTGGTGCATGACAAGATAATGCTCAAGTCTATTTAAAGATTTTTACATAGTTTCAATGGTTCTAATCCAGGCATTTGCAAACCATCCAAAACATCCATTTGATGTGTAGCTGTTTGCTACATATTGTATTGAGCGACCATTATCATGCTTCTGTCATAAACTAAATGCTCCCTGCCTCCCTTTCCACCTGTCTATGTCTGTTCCCCCTTCTGTGACATCATGTTGTCTCCTATGCATTTGTGCAATGTCTAGCACTGAGCGCCAACTGCAACTGAGGCTAAATGATAGTACACAGTTTATGGAAAAATGTTGTGAGTTTTTTTCTTTGGCCAGATTAACCTGGTGCCCTTTGCACTACTGTGCCGAGCTATGTACAGTCAGGGTAACCTTCTGCTAACCAAGCTGAAGAGCTGAATGTACAGAATACAGTTGTCATGAGGGTAATGAAAAGTAATACATACATTCTCCTTTTCTGTGATCTGTTGTCAGATTATAACTTGGTAAATTAAGAGTCCCTCTGTGGTATATTTGGATAATATTCTTGTCTGTATTTTTTTCTTGGAATACTGTCAAGCTTCAAATCCAGATGTATGGTAAAATATTTTTGAATGTTTTGTATGACTCCTGAGGGTGTAATTGTTGGCTGCACATTTTCTTAACAAAATATTATCCTGATTCTGTATTAATGTACTTGCTTCTTGTTGTGAAGTCTGTCTTTTGCAAATCTTGCATGAATAATTAGTATGATAAAGCAAACAATAACAAGACAAATAAGTGTAGAAATGAACAATAAACTAGTCCTTTCGTATGTCTGTATGTGTATTCCTGTCACTGAGTGTCCACCTCTTCCTACCCTTCTTTGTCATCAAATAAACCTCCTTGATTCAAAACTGTTTCCATAAGTCATGTTTCCACCAGCAATAATATGCTTGGTCCATCACATGTATCGTAACACCTGTAGCATACAGATAATGATTCAAGAACTGCAACTGTCATTACATATGTGGAAATCATGATAGCTGAACCGTGACCATAAGACATATCTGTTCTGTATTCCATCAGATTCAGATATGGTTGTATTTGTTTACTGCTTCTTTGGGTGAAGGTCAATGCATAGCACCACAACAGACTACTGCTAATTCCCATTCTAAGTTCAACACCACAAGACATGATTATACATGCACTAATACCATGGGATATGATTATGCTTGCACTAATACCATGGGGTATGATTATGCATGGACTAATACCACAGGATATAATTATGCATGCACTAATACCACAGGATATGATTATGCATGCACTAGTACAAAGGGATAAGATTATGCATGCTCTATTACCACAGGATATGATTATGCATGCACTAATACCATGGGATATGATTATGCATGGACTAATACCACAGGATATAATTATGCATGCACTAATACCACAGGATATGATTATGCATGCACTAGCACAAAGGGATAAGATTATGCATGCACTAATACCACAGGATATGATTATGCTTGCGCTAATACCATGGGATATGATTATGCATGGACTAATACCACAGGATATAGTTATGCATGCAGTAATACCACAGGATATGATTATGCATGCACTAGTACAGAGATAAGATTATGCATGCACTAATACCACAGGATATAATTATGCATGCACTAATACCACAGGATATGATTATGCATGCACTAGCACAAAGGGATAAGATTATGCATGCACTAATACCACAGGATATGATTATGCTTGCACTAATACCATGGGATATGATTATGCATGGACTAATACCACAGGATATAGTTATGCATGCAGTAATACCACAGGATATGATTATGCATGCACTAGTACAGAGATAAGATTATGCATGCACTAATACCACAGGATATAATTATGCAAGCACTAATACCACAGGATATGATTATGCATGCACTAGTACAGAGATAAAATTATGCATGCACTAATACCACAGGATATGATTATGCATGCACTAATACCACAGGATAGGATTATGCATACACTAATACTTTGCCATCAGAAGCAGAATTGAACTTGCCAGTGCTATACTTCAGGCAAGAGAGTAAAAATATTTACTGAATTTTTGAAGGTAAGGTATCTGGATTTCAGAGTGATGTTGATTCAATTATGTCAGTCTATTAATGTATGTCTGCACTCTAACAGTTACACTTGCAATGGTGTTACAGTGTTGGGTAACCTATTCACATATAATCTGTCGCTGCTATTCTGAAGTGCACTTTAATATTTTGAAAATGTCTATTTTATTGTCAATGCACATTGTGCAAGCTTGAGACAAAACAAGTGACAGTGACACACATGCAGTTGTCCCAAAACCTGTGATGCAGAAGTAAGTACTAATGTATATTTTCATATAGTTGAAGTCAGACTTCTTCTGTAGTGTTTGTAATTCATACTGTGTTCTCTAGATTGTGTAACTAGATAGGTATGAGGTTCAATTCTCAGCATAGGAAATTTTTGAGTGTGTTGGGAGGAGATGTTTCTAGTGATAGGTAAGTTATGTCTTAGTGTCAATGTGCTATGTCTGTTTCTACTGAGGAGAATTCATTTAACTTTGGACACAGCTACCTCTACACTTTATCACACTATTAACAGAAATGTCCTGTCTGCAACCCATTGATGAGGTCATCATGTCAAAAGTGCACTATTTCCCTTTACGAGTCAAACTTTTCCTGTGGCACTTGTGACTAATTCAGAGTTACTAGATAAGATGTTCAGATCTCACAGTGATTAACTTTTGTTTGTGGTTGCAACATCAGGTACAAATGGTTTCCTAAATAGATGTGCAATATCAGCTTCCAGTTAATGTAGAGGAAGCCCCCATCCCGTTATACCACTTTTACCAAAAACATCTTCTCTGCATCACACTAATGAGGTCATCATGTCAAAAGTGCACTCTGTGCCCTTGTAACGACTTTTACTGTGGTGCTTACAGCTTTCTACACATTGTATGATTTGGAGAGGAAGAGGGTTTGAATCCAGCACTGGTTAACTAATGTGACTGTCTGTACTGTCATGTATGATTGTGTCCACAGCAACACCCATTGGGTAAACTTCCATTAAGGAGATGCATTTCCATTGGCAAAGGACTACTGTATAAATGTATATTGCCCCCATGGGAAATCACCAGTTTTGGAAACACAATGCTTACATAATACTTTCAGAAATTAACTACATCACAGTGTTTATACAAGTTATCCTGTGGTGCTGACTGCTGATAGTGTGCTCTCTAGAATGATTAAGTACAGAGGGAGGAGGTTTGAATCCAGCAATGACTGACTACCATATGAGTGTGTTTGTTTGACTGTTGTACTGTGTAGAGAAGGCTTGTAATGCAAGTCATACGTGCAGCTGCGTAGTTTTACTGACCATTCAACCACATTCATGCATTTTTTAAAAGAACATCAATGCATGAAAGAATGATGATGTCATCCATTAAATGTGCACTGTTACAATTGTAAAACAGCATCTCATTTTGTGCATGTGATTCACACAGTGCTCTGTACTTTGTGATCTTAGGTAGCCTTTTCAAATCTATCCATTACTCCTTGGACTCATTTGTAATTTGTATATCTGTGAATGTGAAGGTAACTAACAATGTCATCAGACAGCTATCTGCTGTCTACATGTATGGTTGAGGGTGCCTACTACAACAATTTATGCTCATTTTTCACACAGAAATGCTTTATTGGCTATTGATGATGTCATGGGATGACATTTGGTTTTCCATGAGAAATACTAAAGCTTTTCCAGTGGCACGAAAACATGAAACAATGCTCTATATCCTGTTGCCTTAGTAAGGCATTTGTTTGAATCAGTAATTTTCCACACATTGTGCATGATTGCCATTCTCATGCCACAGCGATGACTACATTAGGCATCATGTGTGTTTGTGTATACCCAGCAGCAGGCAATGTTGTGTGAAAAAGACACATATAGCAACAGTCTTTTAAAGAAGTTAAAGGCGTGGCACACATATCCCTTGCAGCAATAACATGATGTCACAGCTTCAAAGACCCAAATATCTCACAACTGTAGCATCACTTACAGTGTGGCATATTTATTCTTCCCAGTATCATGTAGCTTCTGTTGTCACACAACCAAGTGTTCAAAACCCACACTGACTGACTGTAAGCATTGTGTGTCCTAATTCTGTTATTATGCTTAAATGGCATCCACAGGTGTTTTAATGTGAGCAATTAGAGTGGGATAAACCTCTCCCAGCCCTCTTATCTCATACAAATTGCAACCCACTCATATTTTGTAATGACTTCACATAGGTGGAGTCTTGAAGCTTTATTAAGAACTGTGGCACATGAGATCCAAGCACGTCAATAGTCAGTGGAATTGCATGGCTTGCTATTCAGTTCAAGCAAAGGGCAACGCAAACAACACTACATGAAGTTATTGTTCTTAGTTTGTTATTTGCAGCACAAAATATAAAGTCATTTTGTAATATCCTGTCAGTGAAACATTTATTCTGCAAATGTCATGATGTGAGTGCTCCTGTGTCACATGCATTCAGTAATGACTTGTATAGCATATCTACACAGATAGACTGTGGTTCATTTCTGGGACAGTGTGTGTACAAAACAACAGAAATCACTTCATTGACAAAGAAACATTGATACAGTCTGTTCACAGTTGTGTGAACATTAACATAGTTACCTCCTTGTCATCATTCTGTCAAAATCATATTGCAAAAATTTTCCTTCATTACTTCACACATTAATTTATTTTATTTGTGACATGATCCACTGCTATGTCATATGGCAGAAGCAGTCAATACATGGCTCTGTAAACTGTGTAGTATGATAGGCAGGGGTTTGAATCTGGCAACACCTGTCTATCACATAGCTGTGTCAGACAGCAGTGGCATAGGTAAAGGAAGTACTTATGTCGGCATCAGAGGGCAACAGTTTTAAGGTATCACCCTCAACAACATGGAGTTTATATACATTACAATAAGAAAGTGCTGTAAGCCCTTCAAGTGTGTTTGTCAAGATACACACACAGTATGCCTATATCTGTGGTCCCACAGGTTTTTACACATATTTTTGATACCTGCCCTGGTATGTGTTCAAGCCTGGCAAGATGGAAACGTTGAGTATGTCATTAATTGTCCACAGACATTTCCAGATAAGAATGTACTGTATTGCATGTCTTCATTCAAACATTTTTGTATTACTGTAATTGTTTTCTTCACATTGTGCAGCTTTATAGGACATGAGTACTTAACATAGCATGTCTCATTTTATGGCATGATGCCAGATTAGCATAAAGTGTGATTGGGCCAGTGTTTGGATACTTTCTTGTGTGCTTGTGTTGTTTACATGCTGTTATGGCAGTGATCGCTGTAATATCTTGTGAGCATGTCAAGCATAATCATGTAGTAAATGTGTCCCATTTACAAGGGAGACCTTGAACTGCTACAGTGTCATCAGATCTGTGTTGGCATTTGCCACCTATGTATTTGAAGTGTTAGTACACTACTGTTTATGATGTACATGAATATAAAACATGTGCTTTTCTAATGGATGTGTCAACGTATTATTTACCTTATATATGGTTTCCAATGACAACAAATGGTAACACATGTATGTTTCTGCTGTGCAAGACACAGCAGATATATGACTCATACCTTGTTTATACTGGATGACATGGAGAATATAGCACTATAGTCAGTTATCATGCATACATTCCCAGTATTTACATGTCATTTTAAATAACTGCCGTGTATGCAAATAAACCCTAATGTATCCACTATCCTTGCTAAATGTCAGCTCAATTTACATTAATATCACATTTACTCCCCTTTCTAACAATATTGCATTGTGTCCCTCTCACATCCATTGTTAGAATTCTGTTTTTAGTTATGTATGTGGGTAAATAATTGGAAACAGGATTATTCATTATTAACATCAATATGGAGGTCTTTCTGTTGAAAAGTGTTTCTTTGTGAAATTTCCACATTCGAATGCAGTAACTTCATATATTTTTCCATTTACTTTCCCCTTGCACTTATCTCTGTACTATTAACATTACATTCTGTGTAAATTCTCCTAGTTTCATGTCCTCTATATCTAAATTGTTATGAGCCACTTGACCTTACTTCATATGAGATGTCCGTGAGTGCTTGCATAAAATATTTGCCTACAGGTAAGTTGTTTTGTTTCCATTGTGGGCTGATGCTTCCCTGCATCATTTCATAGCTGCCAACAATGCTGCTGGCCACAAAATAATGCTTGGAAGAGTGTAAGTGCGAGGAGCAGCATGTGTAATCATTCACACTGTCTAGCACTGTAACATCTGCTGGAGTTGCTAGGAGGGACACTGCTATACCTGTATGCGACATTATGATCAATAAGCTATTTGATTGATGTGCATGGCAGATATATATGGTACAATCCACACTTTCAGGAATGTTACCAAAGCCAGTAAAGTTGATAAACAGCTATGTATGTACTGTGTGTACCACCAGAACAGGTAGCAGACATGAATATGGTGTAAGATACACAGCAGTTGTGTTATGTAAAGGAATGTTAGTCAGCACTGTGACCACATGTTGGTGGATGTTCCATTTACCATCTACCCCAGGACATAGGTCACATACCTGTTGGTCTTATTATAGGGTGTGATGTCTACATTATACTTGTGTTGTGTATTTGTTTTCCTGGCGTAACAAATTCCCCCATATTTTTCTGTCATTGCAGGTGTTGTCATGTCTGTGGCAGCAATCTTTGGTGTTTGTTGATACTGTCTGTATTATACTAATATCACAGCTGGAGTCAATGAATGTCCACAATCTGTAGTCCTTCAGGCAGTTGTTTTGACACAGGATGTGTATGTCATCTGTGATGTCTGTCGCTTAAATAATGGACAGGAAAGGGTTTAGCAGACTGCCCTGATGTGCAGACCTGATCACTGGACCTGAGATATAAGTCACTTCACAAATTTTAACATATTTAGATACCACGTATGTGATACAGTGGTCTGCCCACTTGGTGATATAGGTATTTATGGCCACATCTGACAGTGTTAAGTGAAAACTTCAGTATGGATTTATGTCAAATGCCTTGGGCTTGTGAAGTTCAAAAGGATATTAGTGCTGTCATCATGCATGCCCTCGATGACCTCTTTGAGGACATCTAGTATATGTAACAGACATAATGTAGCATAGATCTATTGCACACAGCCAGGATATTACTTCCATTTGGAAAAGGTTCATTAAGACATGTTGGTCTACCTCACAGATGAGGAGAGTCAGCATGTGTCTATGCATGCATGCATTGGGTGCTGTCCTTTACCCCTAACTCAGACAGATGCATGTTGATGTGCACCCTTCTACAAAAATATAGTCTGTGTGGAGGTTGTGTTGAAATGTGCATTCAACCGTGTCAAGAAGGTGTATGTGATGTGTCATGTAGTAGGTGATCCGTGATGTTGTCACTGCCCATTGAGTCTGTGTGACAGTGCATACTGACTATCCCTATCTGGTCTAAGGTTTGAACAAATTCCCCCATGCAGATATCATTGAGAAACTCTCCCAGCTGAGGATTAAACCTTAAGTCACTAGATGGGTAACCAATTGGATCATTGACAAAACACATACTATGACAGTTGGTCAATCAACCTGTACCAGTAGAGCTGTCACCATTGATGTACCCCAGGGAAATGCGCTTGGCCACTTACTGTTTGGAGTCTATTTCTCAACAGTCCAAGCTAAAGTATACTGCCTTTGGCTTACCGCAATTGCTGATTCTAGCATACTGGGTGCAACCATTGACTCCACCTGTGATGATAACATACTACAGAAGGGGCTAACACAGACAAATGACTGGTGACAAGGAAACATGGTTGACAAATAAAAGCAACATGTCTTTATTTTGTGTTCCTGCAAAGTGGAACTCTCTGCTAATTACAGCAGTGACAACAGTCCCACTACGCTGAAAACCAGTGATGTAATCACTGGGAAAGCATGTACATAGCGTTCTAAAATTCAACCACCAAGTGTCCATACTGGTACTGAAAGCCTATGTTATGCACATCATATGTCATGCTATCATATTCAGATCTGAGAATTATATTACAGTACTGTACTCACACCTCATCAGAACACTAATGTAGAGTACTTCTGGCTTACATCAAAGATTGAAACAATACTAATTTCATAAACTTTAATTTTACTTTGACTTAGTAATGGGGTCCGTTTCCATCATAGTATTAGAAACCCAAAAGATGTGGAGAAATTTAAAAAGTATAATCCTCTCTTTTGCATGTACCTCACCAGACACCTGCAGTAGCTGGAGAGACCACAGGGTTATCTCACCAAGAAAACACATGGCCTATAAACCATGTCATGATGTATCTCAATAGACTGAAATCCATGTCACTGTAGTCTGTATCGTATAGGATGACGTGACTTCTGCCTGACTTCCAGGCAAGTCTGTGACCCTATCCTGGGGAGAATAGTGCACATCCACAAATCAGTTATAGCTGATGACATCATCAATGTCTGGTGAGGAGAATATGGCAATAACAGTGTCCCATATGCTGGTGTAAAAGTCTCTCAATAATGTCAAGCAAGTGCACGCATGCACACACACACACACACGCACACACACGCACACACACGCACACACACGCACACACACACACACACACACACACACACACACACACACACACACACACACACACACACACACACACACACACACACACACACACACACACACACACACACACACACACACACACACAGGATTTATTTTATTTAACATTTGTTTACCGAGAAAGTCTGACTTGGAACAAAGCCAATTTTCAATGGAGGCCTGGGGAGAAACACTTGAGACCCATGTCTTTGTAATGTGGCATGAAACAGGAGCACCTGGAGCAAACCCACATGAATGCAGGATGGACATGCAGACTCCACACAGAAGGCACCCCAGGTGAGAATTGAACTGGAGAATTTCTTGGTGTGAGATGAAAATGCTACCGCTGCACCACTGCACTGTCCAGATTCCTATGGATGACTGCAGTAAGACCAGATCCCCTACCTATCCATGTACACAGACTACAGAACACAGTAATTTATGCAAGTTCCATGGCACAAGTCTGACTTTTACTAGGCTGCAGGTCAACTTATAGTGGATGACATCAGCACTGGTTATAGGAGAGAATATGTTGGGGGTTCCAGATGAAATTGAGGAGTAGGTATGTTCAACTATCAAAATATTGCCAATCCATGGGATTGGAGCTGTATCTGTAGGATACACACTACTGCTATTCTGGCTATACACACACGCACACACACCCACAGTGGACTGCAGTGAGAACAGAATTCTTAATTATCTAGGTACACAAGCTACAGAATTCAATAATTTATGCATCATGACACAAGTCTGAGTATTACAAGGCTGCAAATCAAGACTGGATTTAGGAGAAAGAAGTTGGAAGGCCTGCATAGCTTCATAGGTTCCTAGGAGGTGACTAGGCTATAGCCCTAGTGTCTTTACAAGCCCAGCTGTGTAAAAACCCAAGTACTCTAACTGAGCATACTTACAGTAGATGTTTGTTGTTAGCAGAGCAATTTTGTGATCAGCCCTGAATGGCCCTGTCCATCAAGGACATAGATACCACCTCTGGGTGAATTTATAATCACCCATCCAGATGTAAAATTTTCACTTGAATAGGGTCATTGAGGAGCACTGCTTTGCATGCAGTGGGAGCCTAATACAGAGGAGCAGCAATAACTGGGAGATATATATGTCCCTCCAGCATGTTCTGTTTATGTCACAGGCTAGGTTGAGATCCCCGGAGTAAGTTATTCTTGTCCCATTTGATTTGCAGATGTCGAACATTTACATTAGGGCAGGGTCTGAGACTGCTCTGTAGGCCAGGCCCAGGTCACCTCTCTGCAGGCTGCATGATACTGAGTACAGAGACAGAGCTCAGTCTTTCCATGTATGTCATGTTTTGGAGGCCCTGGATTCTTTTGGTCAGAAACCTGTGGTCTCTGCAGTTGCTGCAGGTGTCTGGTTAGGTACATAGAGACGGGAGCATTGACTCAATTAGTGGTCTGATAAGGGTTGAGTACAGTGGAGCTATGACCTCCCTGGTCTTGGATGTGATGCCCTTAGTTATGAGGTGGGCAGTGTAGAATGTGTGCCTTACCACTATGGACACATAGTGATTGAAGTTTAGATTGGTATCAAACTTTATCCCCAAGTCTCACAACACTGAGTTTGAGCTTAGAGGGTTTTTTGTATAGCATAATTAACAGGGCTACTTTTTTGCCAAAGGGGACAATGAGGCATTTTCTTGCATTACGTTTCAGTCCGTGAATTTGGCATAGATCATTTGTCTGTGTCAGGCCTTCCTGTAATATGTTAACATCATTTGGGGGATATATGTGATTGTGTCTGCATACTTGGTATGCCACAGGCTATGTACCTTCACCTGGACTTTAGAGAAATAGTTTCCAAAGAAAAGAGGGGCCTGCACAGACCCATGTGGTACTCCATTGTTAACTGGTCTACTGATGGAGGTCGACCCCCAACATTAACAGTGTGAGGTCTGTCATTAATCTAGTTGACTATCCACCTTGTAATGTATGGGTTAATCCCCAGATGGGAGAATTTCTCTATGATACCTGAATGGGGGATTGTGTCAAAGGGATTGGCTAAATCAAGATAGGTGGTATGTCCTGTTTTCCCCTGATCCTTGGCTTTGGGTACATTCTCAAAGAAGTGCACTAGGTTTAATAAGCAGGATCTACCCTTCACCAAACCAATATAGGTCAGGTCAAGAGTGGTGAAGGTCACCTATGTCCCTGTGGATAAGGTCCATGATGAATCTTTCCATAACCCTGCAGGGAAGGCTGGCTAGACTTGTGGATCACTAGTTCCCAGGGTCAATTCATGGATGTGTAGGCATGTTCAACTGTGAAGATACTTCTAGTTTTGCATGTTGCCAGATTGACATTCATTGCATATCATACAGCATTTGATATTAATTTGTGTAGTGTAGTTGATATATTTGTGAAAAAGTACTGGGGACACTAGGGTTGTCGTGCATTGGGGGAGGCAAAACATGGCTACATTGTAAATATTTGACATATTGTTCAATTTGGTAAGTTTCCACATGTAGTTTCATGGCATAATGAGTACAATGGACAGTATACAGCACTAAGACATGCTAAATTTGGCTTTGCATAGCGCAGTAGCAAGGAGCGGATTTGCACGATGGTTGGCAAAGTGTTTGCACATGCGAGATACTCATTTTCATTATTTTCCCTGTATGAGCATAGTTAAGCAGTGTACAAACATGAGCTGCATTGATACAAGTCTGAGAGTTAGCACTGACTGTATGAAACATACCTGCTGCTTAGCTGACTCTGTGGCAGCAGGTGTAAATGCAATGATACATTTTTTTTGAGCCCCAATGATACTGGATTTGAATCCAAGTGCATCTAATACTTTTAAATAAACAGTGATAATGCAATGACATCAGTTCTTTATAATACATGTGTTGCTGTGTGTTGGCATAGTGCAGCAGGTTTAAGCTGCATTGCATGAAGGTAACTGCAGGATTATAGGGCTGCTCACCATCACTTAGTATTAGTGTACGATGCCAAACTCTGCGCAAACATAGAGACAAAAAAGTGAAGGGATCTCTTGCTTTTTCTGATACCTATGCATGTTGTATGTGATTCTAT
Organism: Protopterus annectens; assembly: GCF_019279795.1. Lineage (NCBI taxonomy): Eukaryota > Metazoa > Chordata > Ceratodontiformes > Protopteridae > Protopterus > Protopterus annectens. Next base: position 186,066,380 of record NC_056750.1, on the reverse strand, counting down.
TTTTTGACCAGATCATAGATGTTAAAATGGGGTAAATAGGAAAGTGGTGAAATGGGGCGCAAGCAGGGAGAAGAACAAAGAGAAAGCAATACAGGAATGTACAGGAGGGATACCTCTCAACTGTCCAGATGTTCACAAAATGTCCAGATTTGTGCCTCATATTTGGGTCTGTTCCTTATGCAATCTATGATTTTCTGGACTTTTGTGGCAAATCAGTTATGACTGAATTCATTAAATAATGACAGGCATTTGAGTTTCAGATTGCATATCCTTCAGACAATGCATAGAAACACAAAGCCTTATAGTCTAGCAACTTTCTAAGTTTCTAAGAGCAATATTTAAAATTTGCCCATATTTTTGGAGCTTTGTCCTCTCATTATTTTTGTTATTGTCTATAGTTTTGTGCTAAGAGGTTGAGAACTATGGGAAGGAGGTAGGAAAGAACTATAGCTATCCATTTCTCCAACAGTAAAAACTGATAATATGTGTGGAATATTAGCTGAATTTGGACTGTCACCTCCAGAGAAAAAGGTGACAATTATGTCATCATGTTGTGTAGCCAACTGGACCAAATCAAGTGTGGCAACAAGATACATGTGCAAAATTGAGAGCTATGTATGTGATGATATATATATATATTTTTTGTGGGAGGGTATCCATTTTTTTAATTCAGAAAGAGAAGAATGTTGGGTAAAGGAAGTAGGTATGTCTGGGTCAGGTAAGTTGGGGATGTGAGGAAGCAAATGCAAACAAACAAGACAAGCAAGACAAGAGAAAAGGGTGGTGAGGGACATGAAAGGTTGGGGGACAACATGACTGGGGTGAGGGAGGGGACAACACTGGCTCATGCCTTCAAAATTGGAGACAATGAGAATCGAGTCCTGACCAATTGGACTGTCATCACTATCCCCTTAATATGTTGGTGGCTTGATGTCTTCTCCTTCTATAGACCATGAGGGAGAGTAGCTTCTCCATCCAATGGAAGTGTACACCAATGGTGCAGTGCATGACCCTATGCACCAATCCTAGCATCTCCTAGCTGCTGACAAAATCCCCACCTCTGCCACTGCTCCCAGAGGGAAACACAGCACCAGCTGCAGCAGCTGTACTACCTGATAGTGCAGTTAGTACAGGGGCAGCAGAGGCAGTGCTTCCAGGTTGGTTCCCAGACATGCTGGGCATTGGTGGTGCCATAAAAGCAGGGGAAGACTGATGCCCTAGGACTGGCCTACCTCACTGTGCTGTGGAGCATTTAGTGATGTGGTACAGATGGATGACACAGAAACATTCTGATGACATAAAATAAAATAAAAAAGAGAGATGAGGGTTGGGGTTGAGAGAAAAAAAGAAATAAAAGTTAGTACAATCATATGTGACATACAATGCATTAACACAATTATACAACTATTCTATCTTAAGTATGACATTTTAGTATCCGTTCTAACAAATAAATACTATAACTACAGATTGCTGACAGTAATCCTTGAAATGTGCATATATTGCACATATGTATGTTCCAATTATACAGATTACAGTTAACAGCAGGGCATTTGTGCCACTTGTATAGTGTTTAATTTAATGTAAATATTATTAAAGAAATACAATATTGGATAATTGTGAATCTCATAACCTCTGACTACAGTCTAATATTTGACTCCTAAAGGTTTGTGCTACAGAGTAATTCATGCATACTTGCTTTTACTGTTAGTATATGCATGCTCAATTTGCTATATCTGTATATTAAAAAAAATCTATTTTTAACTTTTAAAGCTACAATAACACCTGTCTTGTCCTGCATACATATCACTTGCTTCCTTCAGTCTTTCCATTCAAGCAATATGGATATGTCTCTTGAACTCATATTTGGTATTAGCTGTGGAAAGAACATAAATGAACAGAAGAGCATTATGCATACCAATCTTGCCTATATTTGGCTTTCTAAACTATTACAAGTACTCTCTTATGATCATACATGCACAGCTGTAGGATGGCCACAGTCTCAATTTCATTATACCAATGGTTGAGAGTATCCCTTTTATGTCTGTCTAGATCATTAAAATCATGTCTACACTACTCTCCAGTGTGTGGGATTCCAGTAGCACGGGATACACCCTAAAATAAACTATTCCATGTCTTAGACTTTTATTGCAGGATCCTTTGGCTGTGGACCTTGACTAGGAGTCCAATAAATATCCTTGTCTCTTGGACACCTCACCTGTGTGCCCTAAACTGGGCATATTCCCCTCTAATGTCAGGCATGTCTAATACTCAAACTAGAGCAATGGCAACTGATGCTCTCCCACCAGTTCCAGTTATCCTGCTTACTAGTAGTCCGCAAACTGGAACAATTGTGCCACCTGCATTTGCACAATGTTAACTGGAGCTCAGCAGCAATGAGCAGGGTAATAAATACTTGAAACTGAAAGGTTAATCTTACATGTGACCTTAGTTGGAGGGGTGTCTGGTGATGTAGTTTGGAATTAAGAACTGAAAATACCAGAAAGGCTCATCCAGACTCTGCTACACTTTGCTGTGAAGGAAAGGTTAGTTTGCTTTTATTTTTTGTATTTTGTATATTTTAAATACTGTAGTTTGTTTTCTTTACCTTGTGATTTACCTGAACTCTGCTTTAACAGCATATTAAAACTTCAAAAGAGACCACAGCTCTCTCTCTCTCTCTTCTGAGTCAGGCAGAAATTAAAACTGATCAATTAAGGACTCATTCATAAGATAGAAGAGGTCACTTAAGGTTAATAATTTGTTAACTGAGGGGTGGAGCTAGGAACTAAACCTTCTATTTAAGGGGTAAAATAAAACATTTCTGAGCTTTACCAGAAAGGCTCATCCAGAATATGCTGTGAAGGAAAGGTTAGTTTGCTTTTATTTTTTGTATTTTCTATATTTTAAATACTGTACTTTGTTTTCTTTACCTTATGTTTTACCTGCATTCTGCTTTAACAGCATATTAAAACTTCAAAAGAGACCACAGCTCTCTCTCTCTCTCTCCTGAGTCAGGCAAAAATTTTTTTTCCTGCCCTGCCACCCCTCCCACCCAGTCATAGTTGTCTTGTTAAATACCACTGTCTTTCTAGTTGCCTGTCTCTTATGTTAATCTGACCATATATCTCATTTCCTCTCTACTTTCAGTGGCTTGTGTGAGTAATCACTAAATCAAAAACCCCACCCCTTCAACTATTTAAATTTATTGGCCATCCTACTGTATTCCATAGTACCATAATACAAAAGTGACCACCCCTTTCAACCCATCTTGCTGTTTTAAAATTAGTAACTCTCCACTAAACCTTAACTTTTTAAACAGGTAAAACTTAAGTTACATACTTTCACGTCTACCTTTTCTAGTCACACTGCAGTGTGCATTTTTTTTCATCTTACTTTTAAGCATCCCTTTGACTAGCAATTTCTCTAATACCTGCTGGAAAGCACTAGGAAGCCTTAAACTGATACAAACACTCAACTCTCCTTGTTAATAAGGAGTAATTAATAGTAGGCACTAAACAGCCTATAATTGCAAAGTACCTTGCTAAGGTAAGGGAAAACAGCTCCTGTACTTTACAAAAAAAAAAAAAAAAAAAAAAAGCATCAAACCAGGCATGTCCAAGGGTTAGCTTCCGGTGACTTCTCCTGTCCACCTGGTGAATCTGGGCATACTGGGGCAATGCAGCAATTGCCTCATGTACACAGACAACCCTCTCCTCCTACCACCCAACACTACAACCTGTGAGAGATGCACTTACATAGCCAAAATGGAAGCAAAGCTCTCTCCACCCAAGATTGTGCTAGACTGTCAAGAGGAGAAGGTTAACACCCACACTACACCTCAAGCAACACATAGCCCTTCTAAACCCACACCACCAACACCCACATATAGCAACACTAAATCCACATATGCAGAGGCCCTTAACTGTAACCTGCCCAAGCAACAAGGACCTCTGAAGCTGAAACACAAACAAACACCAATCACAACCAAAGTGTCACATAGTTCAAAACACCTGTATGCCACCCAGCAACAGCCCCTAAGGCAAGACAATGTACCTAACACTTTAGTCATAGGTGACTCTATAGTCCGGCACACTGATGTCCCTCTCACCAGGTTGAACAAGGAGAAAATTACAGTCAGCTGCCTGTCGGGTGCCATGATCCGCCACATAACGCATGCACTCAAGTCACTCCACAACAAGTACAAATATGACTCTGTCATTGTCCATGTTGGAGTGAATGACTTGAGACGTACCTCCCTGGACTACATGAAAAGAGACATGGAAGAGCTCTCAGATCATGTGGCCCAGGCAGGTATGACCCTAGCCCTGAGTAGCATCCTGCCTTTGCCCAGAATGATACCACAATATAAGGACAAAATGATTGACTTCAACAATTGGCTAAGCTTCTGGTGTCATTCAAAGGGGATCCAGTATCTGTCTGCCTGGGATGACATGATTGACAGACCACGAAGCTTTTCCAGAGATGGTCTGCACCTGTCGCCTCTGGGATTCAGGTTACTGGCTAAGGTTCTTGCCACCCCTATAGTGCCTTTTTTAGGCAAAGTTCAAAGAACAAAACCACCACCATAACAGGTACAAGCATGCAAAATCTGAAGGTAATTCTACTCAATGCTAGAAGTCTAAACCTCAAAATGCACTCTCTCGAGGCACTCCTAAAAATGGAGAACATCGATATCTGTGCAGTAACTGAGACCTGGTTCAAGGCTCCAGAGAGCACCCCTGCAATACCAGACTACAACTCTTACCACAATTTTCGGCCACCAAAGCAGGACCGAAACACTAAAGGTGGAGGAATGTCAATATTCACCAAGGATATTCACACCACCAGGCTAGTTGCCCAACACAATGCGTCTGAAATTCTCCAGGTGCAACTAACACTAGGTAAGACTGCAATCCAAATTGTAGCTTGCTACAGATCCCCCACCATACCCCAAGATTCTCACTACACCTTTCTAAACATACTGGAAAATATTAAGATAGAACCAAACACCCTAATACTGGGTGATTTTAACTACCCTGCCATTAACTGGGAAAGCTACTCATGTACCAACACCTTTGCCCAACGGTTCTTGGAATTCATAAATTCCAACGCCCTGGATCAACTAATCCATAGTCCCACCAGGGGCTCCAATATCCTAGACCTGGTCATTACCAACATGGGAAATCGATGCTCCACACCTATGGTCACCCCCTCGTTAGTCACGTCTGACCATAAGCTAATCACCCTTAACATCCACATCCCACCCCACCCCCCCAGTAAGGAAACCTCCACAAAAAACTTCTCCAAAGCCAACTTCATGCTACTCAAGTCAGAAGTGACAAACTTCATGACACCCATGCAGACAGGAGCTGAAAGTTCAACTGCTGAATCCTACACTAAGGCACTGTACGAGCACATCCACTCATGCATAAATCGTGCCATCCCATATAGAACCAAGATGCTCTCATCCAAAAAAAGAAGCCAATCTGGTGGTCCTCTGCCATAAACAAACTTTACAACAAAAGGAAGAAATTGTTTCAGAAAAGTGGAAAATCCCAGGATGCAAAAAACTTCCTTGCCAGCCTCAGTAAGAAACTGAGATCCCTCATAAAATCCTCCAAAGCTAGTTATGAAAATAAAATTGCCAAAGATTCCAAATACAACAACAATGCATTCTATAACTATGTCAAGAATCTAAATGGCAATGCTCAGATCTGCTCTGAGCTAAAACAGAATGGCATTAAATATACTGAGCCCCAAGGATATTGCCAATATCCTGGCAGATCGATTCAGTACCAACTTCACCCCCCTCTCACCCCCTAAATGGCCCATCTCAATACCGGAAGATTGCCAAATTCCGGTAATAACGGCCACACAGGTAAAAAATGCACTCTCCAAAGCTAAGAATACAGCATCCATGGGACCAGATGACATCCCGGGCTGTGTACTACATGAACTACAATATGTACTGGCACCTCACCTAAGTGCCATGTTTAATCATAGCCTAACCTCAGGTTTTGTGCCCACTGAGTGGCGCACAGCTACAGTTATCCCACTCCACAAGGGGAGATCCACCTTGGATCCCGAAAACTACCGTCCCATCAGTCTGACAAGCCTTAACTGCAAGGCCATGGAGCGTATTATCATGGAACTTATAAACAAAGACATTGGCAACCTTCAAACACCGGACCCCATCCAGTTTGGGTTCGTGAAGGACCGATCTTGTCTCCTGAACTTGATTGACTTCTTCGGATCAGTCTCCAGAGCCATGGACAAGGGTAAGGTGGTCCACACAGCCTATCTAGACCTTGCCAAGGCCTTTGACACCACCCCCCACTCTGGAATCATAGATAAACTTACTAAGCTGGGAATTAATCCCTATGTCACCCAATGGGTTGCTAACTGGCTTACTGATAGAACCCACACTGTAAAAGTAGCCGACTCCAAATCCAGCTCCAGACAAGTGACAAGTGGAGTACCTCAGGGTTCAGTCCTGGGACCGCTCTTGTTTGGCATCTACTTCTCTGAAGTACAGGCCAACACTAAGGGACTCTGCATAACAAAGTTTGCAGATGACTGCAAACTGGGAGCCATTATTGAATCCCCAAATGATGTGGATACTCTACAAAAGGGCCTTACAGAAACAGATGCTTGGTGCCAGTGCCATGGGCTCAAGCTCAATGCCAAGAAATGTATAGTTATCCCCTTTGGGAAAAAACATGTATCTGTGAATTACCATATAGGTGGCAGTACACTAAACACAGAAAGTTTGATAAGAAACTTAGGGACACAGGTGGACAGTGGTCTCACCTTCGATAACCACATCGCCACAACAGTCAGGAAATCCTTCTATGTGGCACACCTCATCACTAAGGGCTTTTCATCCAGAAAAAAGGAGGTCATTGTCCCACTGTACTCATCCCTCATTAGACCCATTATAGAATACAATGCCCCATTTGGTATGTACCTCTCAAGATATCTGCAACAATTGGAAAGGCCACAGAAATACCTCACTAGGTGGTGGTTGTCCTGCTACTGAGCCCCCACTGATGCCAAATGAGGAGTTCATGTCCACTGTCTGAGATCCAGACAACTCAGTGGAGACTGGGCACTGTGTGCTTGATGTCAGTGCTAATGTGGCTGAGAAGACAAGTGTCTCCCAGAAGCAGATCCTATTTAAGCTTACATATGACAACATTCATATTGACATAGACTAAAATAAAGATTTGACTACTACTTCCTGTGACACATTTTTTTCTAACTGTACAGATTGATAATCTATACAGTTATACAAGAGAACTGTTCAGTAGCTATGGGTGTGGGTGGACATCAGACAAGTTTCAGTTACAGCTATTTCGTACAGGATATATACACAATTGTGTATTCACTATCTCCCTCTGTTATTCCCATTGTGATGCATAATTCTTGTCCTTTCCTTGCATCATTTCTTGAATGCCCATCCTTCTTACAAAGTGCTGAGACATCTGCAGATGGTAAGCAATGTTATTTGCTTATTACTTTATATATTATGTATGTGTGTGGAGGGTGTAATGAGTGCCTGTATTGCTGCAGCATTTGCAATTGTGTGACCAGGCTTAATTTTTGTTCATATATTTTAGGTTAATGTTTAGGACAATAGTAATTTCATCCCTGTGTTTGTTGCTTTATCACAGGTGATCTTGACACTGGGAGACTAGGACTCCTACCACCTCATGTTGGAGTATTGGTAGGCTCTGATGATGGTGGTGGTTAAACAAAGACAAAGTCAGGAGGTGCAGAGGTTGAATCTGACACTCAGGTTGTGATTCACACATCCCCTAGCTTTCCTTTAGACACACCCAGTATGCTTATGCATACCCATGCCACTGAGCCCTCAGATAGTGGACAGGTTGTGGGTGGCACAGTTGATCAATTAAGTGTAGTCACTGCAGTTTCAGTGCCAATTGACTCCATCAGTAGCCAAAGTATGGGTGAGATGCCACTACAGAGGGTTTGTAGGGATACTAGGAGGAGGCCTGTTGTCTGCCCTCCAGCTGAAGCTGATGTGTCATTATGTGCCACTTGTATGTTTAGGGCTGACATGTATGCACAGGCACATTCCCCTAGGGCATCCGAGGACATGCTTAGGACTCTTGATGTGACACAAGCTGACACACATGACTGTCTTCACTGTGTGACCAATTCAAAGGAGTGGATGAATATCACAATGGAACGAGCAGTGTCTGTGATGGAACATCTGCTGGGAGGAGGACAGCATCCATGTGGCTGTAAGTAAACAATATCATCTGGTTTTAGCCAACGTGGCCGTGCCCAATCCCACTCTAGTATTGGCACTACTTCCACTGCTCCATCAGTGGCTGAGGTGCTCACACACAGACATGGTTGACCATTGGGTTGTGGACCTGGCCATAGTTATGAGGAGACCTCATCCAGCAGACATAACTCATGTTCAGGTAGCACAATTCATCTGACTTTAGGCATGGTCATGCCAGTGCAACTCCTACTAGAGCCAGTTCTCATGGTTGGGGGTGACAACGGTGAACTGATACTTGGCCATGTACAGCTCACACCTGTTTGACATGCCAGGACATAGTGATAGCATAGCGATTGGCTGTGCTCTTGCAGACAGTCTCACACACACACATTTCACATTGTGTGCTCATATGGACACCCACGCATACCAGCTACATGAGGCATTAATGGAGGCTGCAGGCCTTTCTGTCTCAGTGGCCATTTAATGTTATCTACATTTCTGCCTGCCTGTCTTTCTTACTCACACACACTCACTACTTTTGCGTCAGTTTTGGCTTCCTATCCCCCCAAACCTCACCCTGTGCAAATAATGATAACTGTGCCATATCTTTGTTTCTGTCTTTTGGATTGAGGGTTACATATGTATATTGTCTGATTCACAGAGTGCATAACTAAATGAGTGCTTAAGATAGGTACTGGTGATGTCATTTGGAAACTATCTCAGATTTCTTACAGCATTTTAGTGTTGTGATTGCTACCTTGAAATCAATGATCAGTTAGGCTTATTGCTTCACTTTTGAGAATGTAGGGATATGTAGACTTTAGACGCATTTTTCAACTGTGGGTATTTTAGATGCATGAGATATGTTAGCTAATAAACTGCATAAATATATCTACATAAGTCAGTCCTGTTACATATTCATGTCATTTCTGGACATCTCACACACATAGGACTTACATACTTTTTCAAATAGCACTGGTAACCCGGTACGTAAAAATCCACTACCAATCATTAGCGGACCGGAGTTCCGCTATGGCGACCCCTAACTGGGAAAAGCCAAAAGACACAAACAAACAAAGTATGCAGGTATTTGCCATTCATTCATGTTCTTATACATTTATTTTCCTGTTACATATTCAGCACTTACCTTGGTAGTCCTACAGTTGCAACTGTTGAAATTCAGGACTGATTCTGTCTGATGATATCAGTACACAGTCATTACATGGGTAAGTACAGGTTGTGAACATTGCTTGGTGTCAATTTTACTGTTTGTATGTGCATAGGATGAACGTTCTACCCTTTACATGGTCAGCATTTATGCTATCCCTTGCCTCTTGACCAGGGCAAGGGCATATTGTGCATGATTATGTCTAGCTATACCCACAGTGACTGGTGGCTTCCCATCTGACTCCTCACCTGCATGTGGCTGTGGTGACCTTGCCATTGGTGTTGGAACATTTGCTCCTAGCCCTTTGTGTTCTTGTTGCAGCTGTTTTTGCAGGATGATATTGTGTAGGATAGCAGAGACTGTGATCATTTTGGCACAAGTACTGGGATTATACTGCAAAGCACCCAGGGCACAGTTTTGAGCTTTTTTCTGGTTAATTGGGCAACTTGTTTATATATATATATAAATATATACATATATATATAAAGAAAAAAAATGCACTTTATTCATCTGCTTTTACTGTATTTGTGTTTCTTCCTACTTTATTACTAGGGGCATTGACTACAGCTCTGATCTGAGATATATAACAATAAGTATCCTTTTCTGTGCATTTGAAGTGTTTTTTTTTTATTGTATCTGCTTTATTTTCTGAAAAAAAAAATACTTGTTTCCCACCTTTCTAAGCTAGTATAGTCCAGTTTTCAGGTTAGTGCTGAATTCAGGGCTGTGTTACAAATCTCTGTGTTTGCCCATACCTTACTTGGATAGAAGGAAGTTTCTATGTTCACCTTTGAGAGAGGGGAGCTTTGAGCATCCTATGTGTCCCTGGGGGAGTGGTTTCAGCCCAGAAATTAGTAGTCTATTGGCCATTTTGGACTAATTTCTCTCTCTCTCTCTTTCATTTTCCTGCTATAAAAACACATTTGCCCAGTTTTGCGCGCTAGGCAGCGCTGGTTAGCTAGGGTATAACTATTCCCGGCTCCCCAAAGTCTTCTCTACAATTTTTCCCTTGGTACTAGACAAACTTTCAACTTAAGCACTCAAGCAATTCATTTCACAGCCCAGCACTTGCTCAAAACTCATAGCAAGCATTTATAAACCCTAGCACTAGACCCCCCCCCCATACTCTACAGAAGAACAAGGCTCTCTATTCAACCTTACCAGCCAATCATTAAAACAATTCACTGTGCCTATCCAGGCATGTCCAAATGGCAATTTCAGGTGTACTCTTCAGTCCAGCTGGTGAAACTGGGCATTTTGAGGCAATGTTACAACTGCCTCATGTACACAGACAACCCTCTCCTCCTACCACCAAACACTAATACATGCGAGAGATGCAATTATACAGCCAAACTGGAGGCTAAGCTCTCTCAACCCAAGACTGGATCAGACAGTCAAGATGAGAAGGGAAATACTTGCATCACACCACCAGTCTCACATAGACCCATTAAACCAGCACTGCAAAAAACACACATAAATACATGAAAACATACTTGGAGGCTCTAAATAAAAATCTGCAAAAGTAACAGAGACCTCCAAAGCAGACATCCAAGTAACCTCCACCCCCAACACAAACTATGAAACACATACTTCACAAAACCAGTGTGCCACACAATCACAGCCCTTAAGGCAAAATAACATACCCAACACACTAGTAATAGGTGACTCTACAGTCAGGCACACTGACGTCCTACTCACTAGGCTGAATAAGGAGAAAGTTACTGTTAGCTGCCTGTCGGGTGCCAGGATCCGCCACATAACACAAGCATTCAGGTCACTCCAGAACAAGTGCAAATATGACTCTATCATTGTCCATGTTGGTGTGAATTACCTGAGCCGTACCTCCCTGGACTACATAAAAAGAGACATGGAAGAGCTCTCTGATCACGTAGCCCATGCCGGTATGACCCTGACCCTGAGTAGCATCCTGCCCTAAGAATGATACCATGGTATAAAGAAAAAATTATCAATTTCAATAATTCACTAAGTTTCTGGTGTCATTCAAAGGGGATCCACTGTCTGTCCACCTGGGATGACATGCTTGACAAGCCACACTGCTTCGCTAGAGATGGCTTGCACCTGTCACCCTTAGGCTTTCAAATACTGGCCAAGGCTCTTGCGACCCCCATAGTGCCTTTTCTAGGCAAGGCTCAAAAGATAAACTCACTGTCGTAAATAGCACAAGTAAGAAAAAACTAAGGGTAATGCTACTCAATGCCAGAAGTCTAAACCTCAAAATGCATGCACTCGAGGCACTCCTCAGTATGGAGAAAATCAATATATATGCAGTAACAGAAACTTGGTTTAAGGATCCAGAGTGTACCTCAGCACTACCAGGCTACAACTCATACCATACATTTCGGCCACAGAACCCGGACCGAAATACAAAAGGCGAGGGCATATCCATATTCATCAAGGATACCCACACCTCCAGGTTAGTGGTACAGCACGATGTTTCAGAGATCATACACGTGCAACTAACAATGGGCAAAACTGCAATTCAAATTGTAGCTTGCTACAGATAACCCACCATGTCCCAGGACTCCCATTCCGTATTTCTGGAGACACTGGGAAACATAAAGGTCCTACTAAACACCCTAATATTGGGTGATTTCAATTATCCAAACATTAACTAGGAGGACTACTCAAGTACTAACTCTGTTGCCCAATATTTCCTAAATTTATAAACTCAAATGCCCTGGATCAACTGGTCAACACTCCCACCAGAGGTGACAACATATTGGACCTGGTCATCACCAACATGGCCGACCGGTGTTCCACACCAGAGGTCAACCCCTTGCTGGTTAGATCTGACCATAAACAAATCAGTCTGGATATCCACATTCCACCCCCACCCCCGGACAAGGAAACCACCGTGGAAAACTTTTCAAAAGCAAACTTCACATTACTTAAGACCAAGGTGGAAAGTTTCAAAGTCCCCATGCTAAAGGATAATGCTGTTCAAGCTGCAAAATCCTTTACTAATGTATTCTATGGGCACCTACAAGAATGCATGGATTGTGCTATCACAAGCAAGACCAAGACTCACTCCTCCAAGAAAAGGAAACCAGTCTGGTGGACCCCTGACATAAACAAACTATACAATAGAAGGAGGAAACTAGTACAGAAAAGAGTAAAATCCCAAGAAGGGAAGACATCCCTGATCAGTATCTGAAAGAAACTATGATCCCTCATAAAATCAGCCAATTCAAGCTTGGAAAGAAAAATTGCCAAGAACTCCAAAGATAACCACAAGGCATTCTTCAGCTATGCCAAGAATCTAAGTGGCAATGCTCAGATCTGCTTGGAGTTAATGCAGAATGGCACAAAATACACTGAACCGACTGATATTGCCAACATCCTGGCAGACAGGTTCAGTGCAAACTTCACCCCGCTCTCACTTCCAAAAGGGTGCAAAACCATACCAGAAGAATGTAGAGCCCCTGAAATCACAGACACTCAGGTTAAAACAGCTCTTACCAAAGCCAAAAACACAGCATCAATGGGACCAGACAGTGTCCCAGGCTGCGTCCTACACGAGCTCAAAGATGAACTAACCCTTCACCTAAACACACTGTTCAAACTCAGCTTCTCCACAGGCTGCATATCCATAGAGTGATGCACAGCAATGGTCATTCTGCTCCACAAAGGTGGAGCCACAACAGACACCGGGAACAATGGCCCTATAAGCCTGACTGGCTTGGTCTGCAAGGCAATGGAGTGCATCATCATGGAACTCATTAGCAAAGATACTGGGAACCTCCAAACACTGGATCCTACCCAGTTTGGCTTTGTTAAGGGCAGATCATGCCTCCTAAACCTGGTGGACTTCTTTGAGACAGTTACCAAGCCTATAGACGAGGGAAAGGTGGTACACACAGCCTACCTAGACCTCGCAAAGGCTTTCAACACCATTCCCCATTCTGGTATTATAAACAAGCTCAACAACATAAACCCCAATGTCACAAGATGGGTTGCTAACTGGCTCACAGACAGAACCCACTTGGTGAGAGTTGCGGGAGCTAGGTCAGACTTTAAACCTATTACAAGTGCTGTTCCCCAAGGCTCAGTCCTAGGACCACTCCTGTTCGGCATATACTTCTCAGAGGTACAGGCAAGCACAGGAGGACTATAGCCGACCAAGTTCACAGATGACTGAAAACTAGGGGCTATAATTGACTCTCCGGCTGACACAGACATCCTCCAAAAGGGTCTCACTGAGACGGATACCTGGTGTCAAAATCATGGCCTCAAGCTAAATGCCAAAAAGTGCATAGTCATCCCCTTTGGAAAAAACAAAGTACCCACAAACTACCACATAGGTGGTAGTCCCCTAAATATGGAAGACGTAATAAGGGATCTGGGGACCCAAGTAGATAGTAATCTCTCCACTGATAATCACATTGCCAAAGTAGTTAGAAAATCCTTCTATGTGGCCCACCTAATAACAAAAGGGGTCGCATCCAGATCAAAAGAGGTCATTGTGCCCCTCTACTCATCATTCATCAGACCCATCATAGAGTACAATGCCCCATTTGGGATGTACCTTACAAGATACTTGCAACAGCTGGAAAGGCCACAGAAGTACCTTACCAAGAGGATCACAGGCCTCAACAGATGCCCTATGCAGCTTGACTGAAGAAACTCCAGCTGTACTCAGTTGCATACCGCCTACTCAGAGGTGATCTCTGCCTGACATATAAGGCCATGTCCAACCCAGAATTGATGGACATGCTCCACCTAAAGAAAACCATATCCCCTCAAGCCACATGCTCTAGGGATCTAAACCTCACCACAACAATAAATAGGACATGCTGGAGGGATAGATTCCTGTCCCAGAGACTTCCCATGCTTTGGAACAAGATTCCAATCTACATTAGGCAGAGCTCCTCACTAACACTCTTCAAGAAAAACCCTAATGAGTGGATCGATAACAGAAAGTTTACTCCAGGGATCACTTCAGTGGCTCTGCTGGACAGAGGCACAGGGAACTAATCTAAGGGGGCGGCGAAAGCCAACACATTCTGGCTAGGCTTATAAATGCCTTTGGGCAGATAGCCTAGTACCTACCTATGAACCTATGAACCTATGATGTATCTAGGCACCAAAACCATGACTTCAGCAAAACAAATACATGCTCTTTAATATTTATTGTTTGAGAGTGTGCCTCATTACAGCGTTCCTCCATGAGTGTGTGTGCGCATTTCTGATGGGTGTCATCAGGCATGATTCAAGTTCATACAGTAAATAGCACTGTGGTATATCACCCCCTGAAAAAATCTCTTCTAGAGCTGTCAGATATGGTAGTCATGGTAACTGCCAAGGTTGCCAGCACACACATTCAGGATGATTCCATTAGCATTATACATGACTTGGCAATTAATGGAGTGGAACTCTTTTCTGTTTATGTAGACCCTTCCCTGTTCTCCAGGTAGTGCTTTGATCTCAATGTGTGTGAAGTCTTTGTCACCCAAGACTTCAGGAAAGTGTGCTATGGGGTTGAAATCCTGCATAGTTGTAGCTCTGTCCTCGGGTGTCCAGGGAAATATATATGGTCATTTGCATGCTATAGCATAGCATTCAGGAATTGATGTAGGATCTTGGAAGCTGATGCCTGTAACACCCCCAGCATGTCCTCTGTGGATCTCTGAAAGGTTTCTGTAGCTAATATTCTAAGTGCTACATACCTTGGTCACCACAGGTGTTGATTCCCCTTAGTTTGCCCTTGCTCTCAGTTGTGGAAGACAGAGGTTGCAGAGTTCCTGGAGTGTGTCTCTGTCCACCAAGTAATGCTCTACTATTTCTACCTCATGCAGACCATGAAAAGTTAAAGGAGGTCCAGATACCCCTCTCCTTGCTCAAAGTCTATCAGCTGCAGCAGCAGCATGGACTTGAGTCTGTTGCACATGCACATCCAGAAGAGCAGCAACAGCCCCTAACATTCTTTGCTTCTAGTGTAGTTTACATGGCTGTATTGCAGTAGGTTTTGGAGTAAAGGCAAAAGGCTACACTAAGTGTACATGATTACTTTATAGCTTGTTAAATAGCTATGCTATCTTGGATTGGTTGATTAGCATACAGTTTAGATGCTTATGCTATGATTAGCATGCCATGATGTTTACCATATTTGTGGTACTCTACACATCATGTTGGGCTGCTTAATGAACACAAATTGGCGCCCTATCATTTGCACATAGTGGGGTGATGCACACATGGTTTTAGCAACCCACATATGGTTTATTGGATCCAGCCCCATATTTGACACCTAGAGTTGTCAGTATAATGTAACTGAAGAAACTACTAGAGGCATCACTCGGCTGTATTGAGTTAAACATTCTCATTTTCTTAAATATCACACTGATGAGCAGATTAAAAATGTAAATCTAGTAATAGCTCTCCTGTTATTTGATGTTTTTGTCTCAGTGGAATTTAAAAAAGTTCAGCATGCCATGATGTTTACCATATTTGTGTGACTCTACACATCATGTTGGGCTGCTTAATGAACACAAATTGGCGCCCTATCATTTGCACATAGTGGGGCGATGCACACATGGTTTTAGCAACCCACATATGGTTTATTGGATCCAGCTCAATATTTGACACCTAGAGTTGTCAGTATAATGCAACTGAAGAAACTACTAGAGGCATCACTTGGCTGTATTGAGTTAAACATTCTCATTTTCTTAAATATCACACTGATGAGCAGATTAAAAATGTAAATCTAGTAATAGCTCTCCTGTTATTTGATGTTTTTTGTCTCAGTTGAATTTAAAAAAGTTCATTTGTAAGGAAAATGAAATAAAATCTCTTTCTTCATGTCACCAGTAAAGTAGGATCATATTTAACTACCACAAAACTCAAAGTAATGTCTTTCACTAGACTTTTGCCATATATGATGCGCATGTTTTGTGCCTCAGAACATAAATGAAAGCCAGAACAAATTATGACACAGAACAAAACTGCAGTAGAAAAAACAGTAAACTAAAACATGTTGGAAACCAGTGTAATAAAAACAAATAACCTAAAATGTTGGGCCTAGCCACTATATAACATATCTCTATTTATCAAATTCAAATTTAGTACTTTGGGCACTCAAAATCTCACAAGACTTCCTGAGAATCGGAGTGAGCTAAACAAACAGGTCTTGCTTACACATGTAACAGTTACCTGTGTCTGTTTGATAGCTCTGTATATGTACACAAAATGTTAATGCTATTGCTTTGAATATGAGATGACTATATTCCAAAACTCAACAAAAGATATTGCAAATGCATTTTAGGAAACTGAAGGTAGTAATAATTTTATATTAGCTGAAAATAGCTAGGAATTATAGGTGTTTACACTTTTTCCTATGGAATCTACCTTCTTATAATCTAGCAAATTCATCCAAACATTTTATAGCAATATTTTGGGGATAAAGATTAGGTTAAGAAGTAACTGGCATGCGGTCAGATACAGAAGAGTGATGCTTTATGTTAAAAACCTCTATGTCTCTTAGATTGTAAATCATAAGAAAAGTATAGTGACCCAATCTGAGTGTCCCTAAGTCTTATTTAGAGCATTTTTAATGTGATATGCTGTTTCAACTATTATTTCATTTATTTAAATCTAATGCTCCACTGCTCATATAGATGTGGAAATTGTGCTCACATTGGCTCTTAGCTAAATCAGGGACAAATCACAACAGAATTTCAGGGATAAAATCACAGCAAATTCAGGAACTATCAGGGACACTTTCAAAATATTAATGCTATTAACTTGAGATGCTGACAGAATAAGAGAATGTGAATTAATATACATTTCCCGAAGTAAACAATGTCTATAACTCTAATTAATGTCATTATTTATTAAAGGTAATTCACAACCTTTTCTCCAAATTCACCAGTTTTAAGAGGGATTAAGAGGGACAGAGTAATATTTGTGTCAAAACCAATCTCTGAAAATCAGGGACAGCTGAGTGGTGTGCTGCTTTTCCCCTCAGGAGAAAAAGTGGCCAGTGTACATGTCATGCCCAGCCTGCAATTGACAGTATCAGGCAAAGGCCTCCAAGAATGTTGCTTACTGTCAAGTATTATTTATCTGATGATTGACTTGGTTGATCTTACTCCTGGCATGCTTTTGACTGACTGGAAATGGTTTTATGCATAAGTGGGTAGTCAGTAGGTAGTCTAATTGCATATACAGAGACAATGGGAGCAGAAGGGGGCCTAAAACATTTAAGGTCAGTTTGCCCTTAGGCACAATAATGTTACCACCTCCAGCGGTAAAAAAATGAAATGTTTCAGCTAATGATTGTGGCAAGCAGCCATATTCTGTTTTGTGTCCTATAGGTGTGTCACTGCCCAAAGCACTGACATTATACTGTTTATTTCTGAATTGCATTATCAATTTGTAAGGCATTTAATAACAAGAAAAGTACATATACCTGAGCCGTAACACAATCTCTCCACCAGTTTATGTACATGTATGCCGTATATGGCTGCTGTATTCAGCAGTTTTCAATTCCGGGAAATGTCTCCCCCTCAAAAAAATTGTGCAACCATTACCAGTAAAGCATACATACGAAAACAAGTATAGGAATGCAATTAACCTAATCAGGGCGTACCTGCATTAAGACCTTTACAAATACCTGTTCATGGTTCAGACAACAGCATTTACCCTTGACACCTGTAAAATTGTATTTGCACTAAGTTTGACATTAACAGTGCAACATACTCAAATCATATGTGTTTTCAAACTTTATTGTTGAAGTGCTATTTCACTTTTAGCCTTTTGGGTAAAGGTAACACCCTTTTAATTTACACAACTGATGTGACTATATTTGAATATAGCTGTATCTTACAAATGTTACTACACACTTTAACACAGCTTATTGTCTATGCAGTTTTACAAAACAATTCTTGCTAGATGTATAGCACCAGAGTATAGTACAAAGTTAGAAATTTCAAAATTGCCTCACATGAAGAAATGCTAATCCATATGATAAAAAGTTTCTCAATCTGAGACTGCAGTTTGACAGATTGTTAGTCAGTAATTTATAGCCCAATTAGGCCCTTGGCCACATACAGGCTTTATGCTGCAGGGTGTGAGCATGGTAGTTACACTAACTTACACTAACTGGACACTACTTCATGAATGCTACTGAATTGCTCTATTTGTGAGTTATGCCTGTGGGCCTATTCATGTTAAGCATCTCTTTCAATCTCTGGCACTTGCTTGAGCACCTGTGCACTGCACTGAGCGTACTTGGGCAGGACAATGATCCCACCAGGGATGCCTTGTAGCACATATAACCTTTGTAGCTGATAGGGGTGCTAAATAAAAAAACTGTTCTCATAGCTAGAGATAATGCATGTAGTACACCCATTTAATGCCATCATTCACATCTTTATACTGCCAATATTTTCCATGCTACATTATAGAAAGCTTGCCACAGGTCACTCCACTTACAGTTAGCGGGAAATGTTGTAGAGGTAGCAGGTAGGTTTTCTGGAGGTTATTTGGAGAAGTTTTACAGAAGAAGATGGTACTCACAGGACTTGGTTACACCATACTACTGGACATTACAGTTTTCTCTATTTGTGGATAAGAATGTTTTCAAACTCTCCTCAACTTGACCTTAACAAATAAGACCAACCTCTGTCAACATGCCAGCTACCTTCCATACACTTTGAGTGATCACTTGCTCAGCTACTGCTTCAGCATTGGTCCAGCACTCCAAAATACCATAAATAAATACATCAGAAACAAAAGAAACTTCTCCCCCAAACTCTTCAACTCCCTCATACAACAATGCAACTAGTCTCCATTAAAACATCTCCATTTAGACTCAGCAGGACAATTCTTCAATCAAATATTTCTTGATATATATTAAATAATCTTTCTCCTATAAGGAGAGCAAGTATTAAATCAAAACAACTCCCATGGCTATCAGAAGAGATCAGGCTACTCTTCAAACAGAGAAATAGTGCTTGATCCCAATATCAAGTGACCAAGTCCCAATCCTCCCTACTTACCTACCAACAATTAAGAAAACAAGCCAAAAAGTAAATCAAAAATGCCAAAAAAGCATATTATAGCACATTACAAAAAAAAAAAACACCAAAACAACCCCAGAAAGTTTGGGGAACCGTAAAAAAACTCTGCAATCCATTTCCTACCACCTTAAATTCCTCAGATTGTATACCTCCCAAATTAATTTTCACTTCATAAGCATTATACTATCTCTAGTAAAAATGACAACAATACACCCCTAATAGTTCCTTCAGGATCATTACCAAAACTTAGCTCATTCACTATCAAAACAATTTAATCCAAGACCATCAAACAACTTCTAAATAAACTAAAACCCACATCCTTTGCTGCTGAACTACTCCCCAATGAATTTCTCAGATTAATAGCAGATACTATTGCATATCACATCTCCATTCTAATTAATCAATCCACCTCAGAACAATACATACCTAGGCTCTGGAAAATCTCAAACATCATCCCTTTGCACAAATATGGCCCCTCAACTGACTTATCTAACTACAGACCTATTGCTATTCTTCTCCCATTAGCCAAAATCCTCTAAAATACAAACACAAGCAACTCCTAGACTACCTACTAAGCAACAACCTCCTCTCCAGCTCACAAAATGGTTTTCAACCTAAGTATAGCACCACAACAGCTCTAATTAGCTTCACCAATACTGCCAACCAGCTCAGAAATAATGGTTAAATTGCTTCATCCATTATCCTTGATATGTCAAAAGCCTTTGATACAGTATCCCACCAAATACTACTAACCAAATTAGTGTCCCCAAATCTCTCCCAACCATCCCTAGCCTGGTTCAACAGCTACTTAACAGACTGCCAGCTAGCAGTCAAATGGCAAAACTCACACTCTGTCTTACTACCCTTCTCAGTATGGTGTACCGAAGGGCAATCCTCAGACCACTACTCTTGTCTATATTTACCAATAAACTATGCACTGCTATTAACAAAGCTTCCATCATAAAATATGCTGATGATTCCTCCCTTATATGTTCAGCCCAATCCCTTTCAGATCTCATTGAAACCACACAGAAATCCTTCCTAGGCAATGAAACATATCTGTCAGACTACCAGCTAATACTCAACCCAAACAAAGCAAAACTAATGGACTTTACTAAGAGCAAACTTCAAGGAAATCAACCCCCACTTTATAATCTACTCTAACAACGCCAGAATATAACCTGTTGAACACACAAAACTTCTTGGGATCACAATTGATAATTCCTTAAAATTTGATAAACATTTAGCTTTAGCCATTAAAAAAATACACATCAAACTCGGATCTCTCTCTATAGAGCAAAACCATTTCTCACCAATACCACCAGACACACCATAGCCAGAACACATTTCCCCTCCACCCTACTATATGCCTCGCCCATTTTTACTAACCTTAAAAATGAGACTTAACCAAACTAGAGGCCTGCTATAACAAATTAGCCATATTTGCCCTTAATCATCCTAATAGAACTCACTACTGCTCTGCTCTGCTCTCCTGGAGCTAAACTGAATTGAACTACCCAACCTACTTCACTTAAACCAATTAACTATTCCCCACTCCATTGTGTTACCAATCTGAAAACTGCCCAGCACTCAAAGACTTAGTACAACAGTATGCCAACAACAGAACTCTAAGATCCTCTGAGAAATTGTTACTAAAAGTCACAACAGCCAATATTACTTTTGGAGAATTTTTATATTCAAACAAAATATCCAAAATCTAGAACTCTATCCCACAACAAAGTCTGAACACCACTAACACTCACAAATTCAAATCACTCCTCAGTGACTACCTCAGCAAAAACTGTCTGTGGTCTTGTACTACTCCTGGATGACCATATGTCTCCTCTCTCCCCTGCCCCCTATCACTGTTCTGATCACCTATCAACCTACTACTTCTAAATCCATCCAGACTTTTTTCTACTTAGATCTCAATATCTACACATACTTGTGTGTTCTATTTCCCATTTACTGTTTACATTATATCAATGAGAACTACAGATTCTCAATACGCTGCCTAATGTTCTACTTATCAGAATCAGGATCAGAATCTGAATCGGAATCACATTTATTGGCCAAGTATGCACGCATACAAGGAATTTGACTCCTGTTTCAGTGACTCTCCAAGTATGAATTACATAATTGCACCCTGTTTTGTGTTTATTTGAAAAAATATGTGAGATAGATCTAAGAAATATGTTGTGTTCTAACTTCAATAGGGAGAACATGTCATTTAATGTTACTACAAAAGAAAGTACAGCTTTGCAGTCACTGAGAGAAACAGGGCTTTGGTTCATGCAACCAGATAAAGGAGGTGGACTAGTGGTTATGAAACAGGCACAATATACCAACAAAATGTCGCGTATATTAAACAGTGATGCTTACTAAGAAACCTCCAGAAATGAATTGCAACAAGCATTCTCTAGAATAGGATCACTATTTAATGACTTCTTCATAGAAGGCAGAATAGACCTGTCAATATTCAACTATTTGACCATGTTAACACCTAGAACCCCAAACCTTTTTGGTATTCCTAAAATACATAAATCACTGGTTGATCTCCCCATGAGACCTTTAGTTGACGCTAGAAATAGTATCACATACCTGTGCGCAAAAATGGTGGATAATATTTTACAGAAATATGTACAACAAGAGAAAGCAATATGTAAAGACTCCTGGTCTTTCCTTTAGAATATTAACAAGCTTAAACTTTCTAACAGTTGACGTGAAAGATTTGTACTCATGCATCCCTCACCAAGATGGTATAGAATGGGTGAGCTTCATGTTAAGGAAAAGAGGGGCTAAACAGTCAGAAATCACCTTGATAGAAGAAATGCTAGGCATAGTTCTATCATACAACTTCTTGATTTTCAACAACAAAGCCTACCTACAGAAAATAGGTGTAGCCATGGGCTCCCCATGTGGGGTGAGCTTTGCTAATTTAGTCATAGCTTACTGGGAACAAGAAGTGATAGGGAAGGATGACCAAATGATGAATAAAATTAAATTCTATACACATTTCCTAGATGACATTTTTATTTTACTGGAAGGAGATGAAAAAACAGCACTTGATTTGGTTTCATCTTTCAATAACAGCTCTGGTTTCTTGTCTTTCACATATACATATAGTAGTGAAACGATTGCCTACTTAGACATAGATTTATGGAAGGACCATAAGAACAGATAATTTTTGTGGTAAAATTTATAGGAAAGAAACATATTCTAACACCTTTCTCCATTATACTAGCAACCATCCTTGGTATCAGAAAAAATCAGCAGTAAAAGGCCAACTGGTCAGAGCAGCCCGCATGGTGTCCAGAGATGTGGATTTTTTTGATGAGTGCCAGTTACTCAGAGACATGTTTATGAGACGTGGTTATCCAAAACAACTCATAGACAGTCTGATCAATGAAGTAAAAACAAAAAGAGAATCAGGTATTTACCAAGCTATCCTTGGTAGTACAAAACACTTGGTGGTACAAGTTCAAAAACCAGACACATCATTACTAAGATTGGCATTCATAACCCCTTTCAGTATTGACAGTGAGGTTATCACAGTGATAATCAATAAAAATTGGCCAATAATTAATAATGACAAAGAATTAGGAAATAAACTACTGGACAAACCAAAAATAGTTTGGAGAAGAGGTAAAAACATCAATAAAATCATGGAGAGCAACATACAGGGACTACCATGGAGAAAGGGCATGTTTCAATGCAATATGTGTCATCATTGTTCTCACTTGAATACTGGGGAAACTTTTTGCATAAGGAATGTTACATATGAAGTGAGACACACATTTTCCTGTCAGTCTAAAGGTGTAGTATATGTAGCCCAGTGTCAACAATGCCCAGCATTTTATTTTGGGAAAACTGACAGAATACTCCATGAACATGTCTATGAACACTTATATGCTATTAGGAAAACAAATCTGAAAATGCATTAGCAAAACATACAATGGAAAATCCGAATCATACATTTCTGTTTAGAGCAGTCAATTGTGTTCCCACAGATGGTAGGGGTGGACCATACTATGTACAATTAGAGATACTCTAATTATACTGGCAGATCCAGTATAATGCCAGTGTCATTCCTGGACTCAACAAAATATGCTCCCTCTATCCAATATTGAAGCTAAGAAGTTTGTGTAGATGAGGATATAACTATACACATATTCCATTTGGATTCAACAGTGTAGTTATATCCATGTATTGACATACTTACACTTTCACACGTTTTCATATTATACTTGTTATACATATATTTTATGTGTATGTACTGAATACATCTATCTCTATTTTCATCATGTTTGTGATTTAGATATTAGTTATTGTTTCAATATCGACTTGTTCTATACAGTTATGTTCTATATTAACCTTGTTTTCTATGATGTTATTGGTGATATTTTTATATATATATTTTATTCAATTTTTCCCAACCCCCCCCACCTTTTTCATACACACTATGCATACCAGATCTAAGAGTCTTATGTATTTAGACACACTGTTTTTGCTTGCTTGATACGGTCTTTACACATTGTTTATATACATAGTTCAGATGTATTCCTTGGATCAGCTAGTTCCTCTACTATAGACTTATCGCCCTCAATGTATACAAGGCACATATCATAGTTTGCAATATTCTTAACAAATTATTTTAATACTTATTCCATTCATGATTTTGGTTCACATTAGACTAGTACCAGGTTAGACTACCTTTATGGTAACAAAGTTCTTTATTGGGTCAAACTATTATTTGTTTAAATTAGTTGTGGCATTCGAATTGTGTTTTTTGCCCCTTTTGTCCCCTTCCCTTTTTCACATGGTATACATGCTAGATTCATGAGTTTTTCTTTAGTAAGCTATTGTTTGACAACAGGATTTTGCTTATGGTAAATACCTGCATTTTATATTATATATTTCATATGTATTTATTGGATTCATATCTCATTACTAAGGACCCAATATCGTTAAGTATATACATGTTTTAAAAAAGATTTTAAAAAGTTTTTAAAAAAAGTTCTTAATATTTTACAATTTATAACATTTAAATGTCTCCGACTCGTTCAGTTGTTGTCAGATAAGCATGATATTCAATGTTTCACGGCAAACACAGGGCAGGATTCACGATGGCTTGCACGGAGTCTAAGAGATGTGTAAGACTCCATGCAGCCATCGCGATCCAGGAACAGCCCGAAATCCCGTGTAAGAGAAAGCTAAACGACTCTTACATGGGCAGGGCGTGAATATGCTAATCATCCCACTTGCAGCCGAAAGGCATGCAAATGAGGTAGATTAGCAATACACGAAGCTCAAACCAGCCCGTGTAAGAGTCGACTTAGCTGCAGAAATGTACTCAGTTGACAACTGAGTACGTTTCTGCAAATAACACAATGGAGCCATGTCAGCTCCAAATAAAGGGTGCATATGTGACAGGCAGCATGCCAATGGCCAAATATGTGGCCATTGGCAAGGTACCCTGATGCAAATATGAGAAAAAAATGATTTATTTTTTTCGGCAATCGACGATGTTTAAACGCGGCCCAGCCCCGCGCAAACGGGCTGCGCTACATAAAACATAAAAAGTAAGGTTATAAACCCACAAATGTGGGTTTT
Source organism: Protopterus annectens (assembly GCF_019279795.1). Taxonomy (NCBI): domain Eukaryota; kingdom Metazoa; phylum Chordata; order Ceratodontiformes; family Protopteridae; genus Protopterus; species Protopterus annectens. The sequence goes on along the minus strand of NC_056750.1, from coordinate 186,041,308 downwards.
ATGCAATGCATGGATATACAATGCAGGGACCAGCAGACCAAAAACAACATGGCCACTGTTTAGTGGTTGCTAAGGGGGGAAGCAGAGTCTAAGACATGTAACTAAGCATTAGTAGGCAATCCTATGTAAATAAGTGTTAGGATACTGAATCCCACTGTCACATAGCAAATGAGCACATTCCGAGTAGTGTAAGAGTTACATAAGGGGGAGGAACAGAGTAGGAGATAGGTGACATCACAGGGGGGAATGGCAGAAAGAAATGCAGTTCATTGGAGGTCAGTGTTACGTGACAGATGTCAGACACATATCATGGAAAGAGGAATGCCACAAGATAAGCATGGGAAAGTCAAGAAATGGAAGGTGTACACTGTTGCCAACACCAAAATTTCTTGCTGGGCGTGCATGCGCACGTGTGCGCGCCAGGAGGCACGAGTAGGGCAGTGTGCGTGCGTGTAAGGTAGACTGAGTATGTGGGAGCCTGTAGGCAGACTTGTAAGACTGTTTGCACTGGTGTGCGTGCGTTTTAACCCGAATAAGTAGATTCTAAACCGTGTAAGCATGTGTGCGCACGTGTAAGCCACTGTGAGCGTGTTTCCGCTGGTATGCGCATTGCTCCCCCCTGAGGAAACAGAAAGGAAAAAGGAAGCAACAGAAATAGTAGGAAGCTAGCAGGGAATACTGCTGGAGCTAGCAGGTGAAAACAATTAGAAGCAGGCAATTACACAGGCAGAATACTAGCCCAGCCCAGCACTTAAAAGTCTGCAAACAGCAGTGCAGTATGATTCTCTCAAGAGACACTGCAAGTCAGGAGTAAGCTATTAGAAGTGAAAACTGAAAAAGCTTCACTCAGACCAAAAATGCTAGGGGCTGCCATAGCTGTCATAAGGAGACATAGGCGACTTGCTGAGGGTGGTGACAATGCAAATGCTGCCAGACAACCCACAGTGAGGAGATGGAGAAGAGTGTACAGGCCCAGGGTCACCTACCAGGGGTTACATGAGCTGGAGATAGTGGAGCGCTATAGAGTGGACAGAGACCTCCTGCAGCAGATTGTTGAGCTGTGCAGGCCACACCTCACACACAGAACCAACAGAGGGGAACCCATCCCAGTGGAAACCAAGGTATGTGTTGGCTTAAGAATACTAGCAACAGGTACCTTCCAGAGACCAACTGGTGATATGATGGGGATCTCACAGGCATCAGCATGCAGAGTACTGCACCAGTTCCTGGATGCCATGTCAGCACATGTCGGAGATCATGTATATTTCCCCAATTCCCATGAGGCATTGGCCAGCAATATGCGTCTCTTCCAGCAAATAGCGGAATACCCTGAGGTAGTGGGTGCAATAGACTGCACGCATATATGCATCAAAGCACCAGCTGGTGAGCGGGGTAGGGCCTACATTAACCGCAAGGGCTTCCCCTCCATCAACTGCCAGGTCATGTGTGATGCCCAGGGCATAATAATGAATGTGTGTGCTGGCTGCCCTGGAAGCTACCATGATTCCCATATCTGGCAACTGATGCAGCTGTACCAGACATTTGCCAGTGGGGACATCCCACATGGTCAATTAGTAGGGGATGCTGGATATGCACTGGAGCCGTGGCTGATGACACCCATCAGAAATGCACACACACCTGAACAGGAACGCCATAATGAGGCACACGCACAAACACGAAATGTAATCGAGCATGTGTTTGGGCTGCTCAAGTCACAGTTCCAGTGCCTGGACACATCTGGTGGAGCCTTGCAGTACTCACCAACTACATGTACCCAAATTGTCATGGTATGTGCTATGCTACATAATATGATTCTGCGAAAACAACTGCAGCAGGATCAGCATAGGGCTGGGCCAAACAGCCCCCCATCATTGCCAAGACAATCACAGGCAGAGCGTGACTCGGAGGAGGAACAACCTGAGCCTGCCCCAGTAGGCAGAAGGAGGCGTGCCCAGTATGCCTTGGCCTTGGCAAAGCGGCAACGCATAGCACATACACTGGCTCAGTAGGGACCCTGGAAATTATACCTCTCTCCGACTCTCACATATAGTAAAAGGGACACCTAAGTTGACACAACCTGCTTTCAAACATGTACAGGGAGTGTAGTATGTGCATCCAACATAGGCAGCCCTGCAGCACCACCTGAGGCATGATTGCCATGTGTTAAGCAATGTAACACCATGTAGTATATGCAAACTTGATGACCCTGACTAACATCCTACCCTCACCAAGCATGATGCCACAATATGAAGATGAGATGATCAATTGCAATAATTGGCTGAAGTATTGCTGTTAGTCAAAGGGGATCCAATGCGTGCCAGCCTGGGATGACATGCTGAGCATGGCATGATGCTCCACCTGCTAGGGGTGGTGTGCACCTATCAGTCCTGGCCTTATGGATACTGGCAAAGGCTGCTGTTACCCCCAGCGTGCCTTGAATAGGTAAGGCTCAAAACACAAACCCACCTCCATAGGTATCACAAGGGATAAGAACCTAGATGTAATGCTACCCAATGCCAGAAGTCTAAACAGCAAGATGCATGCAGTCTAAACTCCCCTCAGCATGGAGAATGTTGATATCTGTTCTGTAACACAAAACTGGGTCAAGGCTCACAACAGCACCCTAAAACTACTAGGTTACACCTCATACTGTGCTTTACAGCCCCAAACCATGGAACAAGTTACAAAAGGAGGGTGACTAGCAATAATTGTCAAGGATATCCACACCCCCATGTTGGTACCACAACAGGAAGCAGCATGGACTAGCCATGGTCAAGTAACAGTGGCTAAAACTGCCTCCCAGTTTATAACCTGCTACAGACTACCGTCCTAACACCAGGAACTGCACTTGGCCTATGTTGGAATACATGAATATATCAAGCTCTCCAAACCACATTATATTGGGTGACTGAAAATACCCAAACATAGACTGGGAGCATTATTCTAGCTCCAACACCCTAGGACAAAGGTTCCTAGAATCCATAAACCAAAATGCTCAGGAACAATGTACCACTCCCACAAGAGGGGTAAGCATACTGGATGTGATAATCAGCAACATGGGTACTGTATGGCCAAATGAGAAGTGCATCCCCCACTGGTAAGATCAGACCATAGAGTAATCACACTGGATATACACATCCTGACCACAGTCCCTGGCCAGAAAACCACAGTGAAAAACATGTGTAAAGCAAATGTTGCACTCCTCCAAACTGATGTGGAATCCAGTAAAGGCCCTGTGCCTGTGCAAAATATGGGCCACACCTCAGAACCCGTTTTACATGCATTCCATGAACACTGCCAGGAATGCATGGATTATGCAATCCCAAATAAAACCAAGACACAATGCCATACACGCATCTGGCATGGTGGACCCCAGCCATTACCAAACCATGCAAGAGAATGAGGAAGCTACTACATGATAGAGCAAACCTAAAAAGGGAAGTAATCTCTGATCAGTATTATGGCAGTAAAATATGTCCACTCATACAATCCACTAAGGCCAGCTACAACAAGTTGAATCTGTGAATCTTGAGGCAATGTTACACCTGCCCCTTGTACACAGACAACCCTCTCCTCCCCCAAAGAAATACAAATATATGTGAGAGATGCAACCATTTATCCAAACCGGAGGCTGAGCTCTCTCAACTCAGTACTGTCAAAACTAGTCAGGAGGAGAAGGTAACCACACACACCACAAACCCAGTCTCACATAGACCTATCACAACTGCAAACCAAAGACATAAACACAGAAAAACATTCCCGGAGGCTCTAATAACAAACACACCACATCAACAGAGGCCTCCAAAGCAGACACCCAAGCAAGCACTACCTCCAAACATAGCACATGCAACACATAGTACACAAAGCTGGTGTGCCAAACAGTCACAGGCCAGAAGGAGAAACAACATGCCTGATACAGTTGTAATAGGTGACTCCATAGTCAGACACACTGCTGATCCGCTCACCAGACTGAACAAGGGAAAGGGTACAGTAAGCTGCCTGTAGGCTGCTACATTACGCCACATAACACAAGCACGCAGGTCACCCCAAAGCAAGTACAAATATGATGCAGTCATTGTCCATGCTGGTGTGAATGACCTGAGACGTACCTCCCCGGACTACATGAAAAGAGACATAGATGAGCTCTCCGATTATGTAGGCCAGGCCGGTATGACTCTGACCTTGGGCAGCATCCTACCTTCACCAAGAATCATGCCACAGTACAAACACAGAATGATCAGCTCTAACAAGTGGCACAATTACTGGTGTCATTCCAAGGGGATCCAATGTCTGTCTGCTTGGGATGTCATGCTTGACAAGCCACGCTGCTTTGCCAGGGATAGCTTGCACCTGTCACCCCTGGGCGTCTGGATATTCGCAAAGGCTCTTGCCACCTCCATAGAGACTTTTGTAGGCAAGGCTGAAAAGAGTAACCCACCTTCCTAGAAAACATAAGTGGAAAGAAACATAAGGGTAATGCTGCCCAATGCCAGATATCTAAACCTCAAGATGCATGCTCCCGAGGCCCTCCCCAGTATGGAGAACATTGATGTCTGTGCAGTGACAGAAACCTGCAGCAAGGCTCCTAAGAGCACACCAGCACTACCAGGTTATACCTCATATCATGCGTCTTGGCCCCAAAACCTGGAGCAAACCATAAAAGGAGGGGGAGTATCCATATTCAGCAAAGATACCCACACGTCCAGGTAACTGACAATGCATGAAGCATCGGAGACCACCCATGTGCAACTAGCCATAGGCAAAACTGCTGTACAGTCTGTAGCATGCTACAGACCACACTCTCACACACAGGAACCCCACTCAGCCTTCCTGAAGACACTGGACAGTATGAATGTCTCACCAAATACCAAACAAGGTACTCACAAATAACCACATAGGTGGTAATCCATTACGTATGGAAGGAGTAATCAGGGACCTAGGGACACAAGTGGACAGTAACCTGTCATGTGGCACTCACATTGCCAACGTGGCTAGGAAGACCTTCTATATTGGCCACCTTATCATGAAAGGAATCACATCTACATCAACAGAGGTCATTGTGCCCCTATACTGTTCTCTTATCAGGCCCATAATTTAGTACAATGCCTCATTTGGGATGTACCTCACCTGACACCTGCAGCAGTTAGAAAGACCTCAAAGGTACCTCACCAAGAGGATAAAGGGTCTCAAATATATGTCATATGCTGCCTGGCTGTAGACACCCCAGCTGTATGCAGTCACATACTGCCTACGCAGAGGCATTGTATGCCTGTTGTACAAGGCCATGTCCAACACAGGATTAATGGACATGCTCCACACCAGAAAACCCAAATCCATCAGAGCTGTGAGAGCGAGAGATGTCAACCTCAACATATAATGAAATAGGATGTGCTGGAGGGACAGATACATAACCCAGAGGCTCACTACACCCCGGAACGGAATCCCACTCTATGTTAGGCAGAGCTCCTCACTGACTCTCCAACAGGAATCTTGCCAAGTGGATGGGTGATTGTACATGTACACTGGGGGTCTTCACTGTGTCACGTCTAGACAAAGGCACAGTAAAGTAAATCCTAAATGGCCATAATATTCACATAGCAAGGGGTGGCGAAAGCCACACACACTCTGGCTAGGCTTATAAATGCCCTAGGGCAGATAGCCTAGTATGAACCTATGAACCTATGAAGATACAAATTGTACTGGACACTAAGGATAATCACAAGGCGTTCTTAACTGATGGTAGGAACCTTGTTGGGAATTCACAGATATGCTCTGAATCACTCAAATAATACAAACAATATACCAAACACACACACATTGCCAACATCCAACCTGACAGGTTCAGTGCAAACCCCCCCCCCCCAAATGCCAAATATCTATCCCAGCAGAGTGCTGGCCTCCTGACATTGCAGATGCTGAGGTAACAGCCAGCATCTACAAAGCAAAACACACAGCATCAATGGTACGAGATGGTGTCCTGGGCTGAGTCCAACATAGACTCCAAGAAGAATGAAACGCCATATAACACTACTGCTCAATGTCAGCCTTACCACAGGGTATGTACCCAAAGAGCAGTGTACAACAACAGTGGTCCTTCTCCACAAAGGTGTTGCCTGAATGGATACTGCTAACTACCACCGCAGAATCCTGACAAGCTTGGTCTGCAAAGCTATGGAAAGGATCAGCATGTACCTCAGACATAAAGATATTGGGGACCTACTGACACCGGACCCTACCCAGTGTGGCTTTCTTAAGTGCAGATCCTGCCCCTTAAACATGTTTGACTCATTTGAAACAGTCATTAAGGCCATTGATGAGGGGAATGTGGTCCACACATCCTAGCTGGACCTTGCAAAAGGCTTCCATACAATACCCCACGTGTTCATTATAGATAAGCTCACCAGCTTAAATATAAACCCCTATGTCAGTAGAGGGGTTGCAAACCAGCCCAAGGACAGAACTGACATGGTCAGAAATGCTGCAGCCGTGTCAGACTACAAACCAGATACAACTGGCATCCCACAAGGCTCGGTCCTGGGACCTCCCTTGTTTGGTATATATGTCCCATAGGTACAGGCCAACATGGAAGGACTGTGTCTGAACAAGTTTGCAGAGGACTACAAACTGGCCACCATATCTGACCCTCCAGATGACACAAGCATCCCACAAAAGGGCCACATAGAAAAAGACAACTGGTGCCATAGCCATTTCAGCAAGCTAATTGCAGAAAAGTGTATAGTCATCCCTTGTGGACATACAGTAAGTGCCCACCAATTACCACATAGGTGTTAACCCATTAAGTACTGAAGAAGTAATAAGAGACCTGGGGACACAAGTTGATAGATATCTTGCATTGGACAAGCATGTGGCTGTAGTGGTTACAGAAACATACCATATACCCACCTAATCATGAAGGTAGTCAGATCTAGATCAGGGGAGGTCATTGTGACTCTGCAGTCATCCTTCATCAGCCTCACAATTGAGTACAATGGCCCCTGTGGGATGTACCTCAGCAGACACCTCCATCAACTGGAAAGACCCCAAAAGTACCTCACCAGGAGTATCAAAGAGCTCAAACAGATGCCATGTGTTGGCTGATTAAACAAACTTCAGCCTCACAATTGAGTACAATGGCCCCTGTGGGATGTACCGTAGCAGACACCTGCAGCAACTGGAATGACCACACAAATACCCCACCAGGAGGATTGCAGAGCTGTAACAGATGCCATGTGTCGCCTGAGTAAAGTAACTACAGCTCCACACAGTGCCTTACTGCCTGGCTGGAGGTGAACTGTGCCTGATGTTTAGAGCCATGACCAACCTGGTATCAATGGACGTTTGGCACCATGTAAACACTGAATGCTGGTGACCTATGCAGCTGACAGGCCTGAACCCCAGCACAGACATAAACAGGACATGCTGTACTGATTGGTCCACAACCCAGAAGCTCACTCCACTCATGACTAAACTCCCACTACAGGATATCCAGGGAGTCCCTCAGTGACTGTCATCCAGAGGAATCATGATGACTGGATGGGAGATGGCAGGTGTACCCTGGATATCACCTGTATGTCATGGGTAGACAGAGGCACAGCACACTGACCGTGACATATGTCATGGCAAACACCAGTACATGTGTGTTGAAGGACAAACACTCTCTGACTAGCATTACAAATGGACTAGGGAACATGGACATTGTTTGTCACTGTCCACACAAGTTGTGGAATACAATAACAATATAGGACAATCATGTACTAAGCTGTCCGTATCTAAACAAAATGCAACATGGTCATATCTGCACAACTGGCCCTCAACCAGTCTGGTGTGCTCACTAAAAACATTACAAGCAGTGATAGGACTGAAACCGATCATACTGTCCACCACAGTGAAAGTTTTGCACCAGTACACTATACGACAATACAACTGTTTGGTCAGCAGGAAAGGATGATGATAACTGTATGCAAACTATCACATGGTGACCCTGCATGCACAGCATAATGCCTGTTAAGTTCAGACACGCATCAGTTGGGCAGTAAGAACACAACCTGATGTCCAACACTCAACTGTAGATGTGATATATAGATGGCGTCCACACACAAACAGAAATGTGGTGGTCCACAGATCCAAACATAAGGAACGGTCACACTGGGCATGCTCGCACACTTTGATAAATGAGATGTGGCAGTTAAGAAGCCATACAGACTGTGAACTGGGCATGCTCACACACTTAGGCCATGTCACAGTTCAGCAGTTGCACACACATATCTGGCATTTCTATGTGTTAACATAGGAACCTCCCACAATACAGACATCTGCCCAGTGCACACAGTGAAGTTACAACAGATAAATAAGTAAAGTACTGGATCCCACTCATATGCAAACATCTCCCACAGTACACACGTTTTTTATAGAGATAGGGAAGGCTATGGCAATAAAGACCCACAAACAGTATAAGAGCAACAGATACATGCATCTGACAGGTAAACATATGGCCGTAGAGTGCAATACCTGACCGTTGTCCCTAGGGAATACAGAAGGCTATCCACAGTGTATTTGGCGTCTGCCTCCACAGTACAGTAGGCCACTGTGCGTGTGCAAAGTTAATGCATAGATATGCTCTCCCCTTTACTGATGGATAGTAACAGATGTACATACCTCTTCATCCATAATGATGTCAGCACACTATACATATGTCAGGAGCAGAAATTATACCCAGTAATGTGAATAGTGTGCTCCGCTACTGCATCTCTAACAAGTGTCATAACATAGTTAAGTAGGGATTTGAATCCTGCAAGTGCCCAGTGTGTGTGTGACTGTGTATGGGGGAGTAGTGTGTGCAATTCCATGTGTATGAGAAATGTCCCTTTTGGCAACTAGTACTACACAAAACATGCTGCATACTCCACTGTCTAAACACTGATGATGTCAGCACCCTATAAGAACAGCAGGAGAAAGCAATCCCCCCCCCCCCAGTAATGCAAATAGCGCGCTCTGCTAATGCGTCTCTCACTAGAGTCATAACATAGTTAGGTAGGGGTTTGAATCCTGCAAGTGCCCAGGGTGTGTGTGACTGTGTATGGGGGAGTAGTGTGTGCAATTCCATGTGTATGAGAAATGTCCCTTTTGGCAACTTTTACTACACAAAACATGCTGCATATTCCACTGTCTAAACACTGATGATGTCAGCACCCTATAAGTACAGCAGGAGAAAGCAATCCCCCCAGTAATGCAAATAGTGCACTCTGCTAATGCGTCTCTCACTAGAGTCATAACATAGTTAGGTAGGGGTTTGAATCCTGCAAGTGCCCAGTGTGTGTGTGACTGTGTATGGGGGAGTAGTGTGTGCAATTCCTTGTGTATGAGAAATGTCCCTTTTGGCAACTTTTACTACACAAAACATGCTGCATATTCCACTGTCTAAACACTGATGATGTCAGCACCCTATAAGTACAGCAGGAGAAAGCAATCCCCCCAGTAATGCAGATAGCGTGCTCTGCTAATGTGACTCTCACAAGTGATCTAACATAGTTAGGTAGGGGTTTGTATCCTACAAATGCCATGTGTAATTTTGTCACACAGTTTGTCTATGTGTGTGGGGTGTTGTTCCCAATATTGCATGATATACATTATATCAGTAATGTCAATGCACACATGATGTTTGTGTGTGCCACCTACACATATGTACCTGTGAACTGCAAGAGTTCCCATGTCCGAAGCCTGCCCCATGTGAATACATGGAATATGCATCAGACAACTGTATGACTGGGGTGTTCTGTGCAGGGGCTGCATGTGGTATGTGACTATACAGTGTGGGTTGTAGATGGTGTCATCCCACCAGCGAGGGATATATGATTGGTCTGGAGCATATAGTCCACATGTTGGTGATGAACAGGTGCAGCATGTTGTCACCACTTGTGGGAGTGGTAACAAGTTGTTCCATAGCAATGCAGGGAATGAATGATAAGACACCTTCAGATAGGGTCTTGAAGCTAGAATAATGCTCACACTGTATGTTTGGGTAGTTGAAGTACAACCATATAATGGTGTGTGTAGAGACCGTCATATTCCCAGTGTTGTCAGGAAGGCCAAGTGGGTTTCCTGGGTAAGGGAGTGTTGTGTGTGCCAGGCTATGAACCTGAAGGCAGTCTAACCCACTGTGTGTTGCACATGGAGAGGCTCTGATGCTTTGTGCAGTGCTACCAACCTGGGGGTGTGTGTATCTGAGGTGCCTTTGGATACATCCCCCCTGTTCTGTTTTGGAGCATGTGTTGGGGATGACAAGCATGGTATCAGGAATGACCTGGCACTGATGGTGTGCACCTGGGAGCCTTGTACCAGGAGTCTGTTACTGCACAAATTTTGCTTTACCCCATGCTAAGGACAGTTTCCACTGCATGCATCTTGAGGTTTACACTGCTGCTGTTGAGTAGCATTGTTATTAGTGTCCCATCCCGTGTGCTACCTGTGTAGGTGGCTATGTAATGTCAGCCTTGCATACAAAGGCAGTATGTGTGTAGCAACAGCCTCTGCCAATATACAACGGCCCATGGGTGACAGGTGCAAGCTGTCCCATGCAAAGCAATGTGGCATGTCCAGCATGTAATCCCACACTGACAGGCATTGGATCCCCTTTGGATGCCACTGAAAGATACGTTAAGTGCATAAACTGATGCTCCTATCTAAATATTGTGGCAGCATTCATGGTGAGGGTGAGATGCTACCCAAAGCCAGGGTCATACCAGCCTGTGCCACAACCTCAGAGAGCCCCTCCATGTCCCCTAACATGTAGTCCAGGGAGGTGCATCAGAGGTCATACACACTGGCACAGACAATGACTGAGTCATACTGCTACATGCCTTGGAGTGACTGCTTTGCTTGTGTTATGTGGTGGATCACAGTGCCCGACGGGCAGCTCAGTGTGACCGTCACCTTGTCCAGCCTGGGAGCAGGACCACCGTGTACGTGTCAATAGAGGTACCTCATACAACCATAGCAGGTGTGTTGTCTAGCCGTATGGCCTGACACTGTGAGGCACACAGGCTTTGTGGGCTATGTGTCGCATGTGCACTGCTCTGGCGTGGCGTAATGTTTGCTTGTGTGTCTGCTTTGCAGGTGTCAGCTGCTCAGGCAGGATGCAATTCTGAGAGCCCAATAATGTACCTGTGTGTGTCTATGTTTGGATTGTGGTCGTGGCAGGTCTATGGGAGACTGGTACTGTATTCACTGTAGTATCACACTCCACCTGACAGGGAATGCCAGTGCTGTGTAAACATAGCTTAGCCCTCAGTTTGGCTATGTGGTTGCATCTCTCACATGTGTTGTACATGTATGGGAAGGGGAGAGGGTTGTCTGTGTACATGAGGCAGCTGTAACATTGCCACATGACTCACAGATTCACCAACTGGACCTGAGAGTAGATCAACAGGTGACCTTTGCACATGCTACCATAGCATTGTGACTCCCACACTATCAAAAAAACAAAGAAACACAAAGCCTAACTAAGTACCAAGAACTGTGCAACCGTGCAAAAAAATGCATTAGGCTGGACAAAAAATCCTACTACACAACATTACAAACTAAATACCAACACAACCCGCAAAAATTTTGGCAAAATGTAAACCAGCTACTAAAATCCACCCAAAAGGCTACCCCCAAACCAACCACCCCTGACACTAAAGTTCCCATCGAAACACAATTCAACTCCCACTTTGTGAACTCAATTCTATCCTTAGTATTACAGGACAGTTCCTTCCTCACTATCCCCCCCATCACAGATAACACTAATACAAGCTTTACCCTCAAAACAGTTTCCACCACTTCAATCAAAAGCATGCTCTCCAAACTAAAAACCTCATCAACAGCAACCGACCTACTCCCCAGCTATTTCTTGAAACTTACAGCAGATGCTATTGCTATCCCAGTCTCCACTCTCATAAACCGACCAATTGTTGAAAACTATGTGCCTAAACTCTGGAAAATATCCTATGTTACACCCATACATAAAGGCGGGACCTCCACTGAACTTAATAACTACAGACCCATTGCTTTACTCTCCCCCCCCTGGCCAAAATCCTAGAAAAATGCATCCATACCCAGATGCTAAACTATCTCCTAGACTGCAACATCCTGTCACCTACTCAGCATGGTTTCAGACCTGCCTATAGTACCACTACAGCTCTCCTCTGCTTCACAGACACAGTAAACCATCTCAAAAATGAAGGCCTGCAAGTGTCAACTCTTTTTTGGATATGTCCAAAGCATTTGACACAGTCTCGCACCAAATCCTGCTAAACAAACTAAACCAATATCATCTATCTAATTCCACTCTTACCTGGTTCCAAAGCTACTTAACTGACAGGTACCAAACTATGAAATGGGAAAATTCTCTCTCCTCAGCTGCCCATAACTATAGGAGTCCCACAGGGTTCTATCTTAGGACCACTACTATTCACAGTCTTCACAAATGACCTCCACACCTCCACACAGCATGCATCTATAATTCAGTATGCAGATGACACTACCTTAATCTGTGCTGCACAAAACATTCCCACCCTCCTGCAAACAACTCAACTAGCATTCTCTGACGTTGAAAACTACCTTACCAAAGCCCAACTTATCCTCAATCCAAAGAAAACTCAGCTTATGATTATAACCAGTTCTAACAAAAACACTAACAGTCAATTCACTATCTACTCCACAAATGCTACTCCAATTGCTCCAGTGGCACAGGCTAAGCTATTGGGAATAACCATAGACTCCCACCTAAAATTTGATAGTCATCTGAACTTAACTATTAAAAAGTACATGCCAAACTGGGGTCACTCTACCGTATCAAACCATTTCTTACCAACAACACAAGATCAGCCATTGCTCGCTCCCAACTTCTATCCACCCTACTCTATGCATCTCCCATTCTGACTAATCTCAACAAAACTGAACTAAGCAAAATGGAAGCTTGCTATAACAGAATTGCCCATTTTGCTGCAAATTGCTCATATAGAACTCATCACTGTACTGCTTTGAGACAGCTCCACTGGCTTGAACTGCCCAACCTCCTAACCTACAATCAGCTCTGCCTCTGTCATTCTATCTATTACCTCCCCAATAAGTGTCCTGCCCTCAAAAACCTAGTACATCACTCCGCCAAAAGGCCTCTTAGATCATCAAGCAAACTACTACTAGAAGTCACCAACAGCTACAATAGCTTTGGAGATGCACTATATAGTAGTTCGGTGGCTAAAAAATGGAACTCTGTCCCTACTAGCATTCAAAACACATCATCCAAAGCCTCCTTTAAAGACCTCATCAGGCAACATCTCAAGCAAAGTTGGCAGTGCCATTATTGCTCCCCAGGCTAGTGAAAGTGGATAACATATGCATACTAAATCTAGAGCAATTGATAATAGTTTTTCAATCTTACTCACAAACACTGGCTAATCTACAATGTATGTACTGTACCTGTGTACTATGTATGTATTCTACCTACATTCCAAAGTTCAGCTGTACACCACAAATCTATTACTTACCTTTATTTTTAAAATTAATATCTTTTTTGATTGTTCTCTCCACTGTAACTGTTTGTGCCGCATACCACTGTAAAAACATGTCTCTTGTAATTTGTGTGTATACTGATTATGTCTAAATAACTAAATGTGTCTGTAATTTTTCTTTGTGGAGCTTTTCTCCCCGGGCCTCTGCTGAAAAAGGGCCTTTTCGGCTCAGTCAGACACCCCCGGTTAACAAATGTAAAATAAAATAAAACAAAATAAAATAAAGTAACGACACATAGGGCCAATGGGGAACAAGGTACTCAAGGTGACTATGTGAGGGTGTAGTGTTCCTGAATTGTTAGTGCTGGCATATATGAATGCTGTCTTGGGCAAATGTGAGGTACATCATATGCAATGTGTTACAGGCAAGCTACATGCAAACAGGTCAAACAGTGACGTTCTGTCAAGTGACACATGGACATCAGTACAGTAAGCAACACAGATGTCACTAGGGATCCACAGAGGCACTGTATATCTGCACCGCAGGTGGAATCAGTGTTTCAGGAACATAACAGGCTAACATGCATACAAACAAAGCTACAGTCAGCAGGCCTGTATGTAGACTATGCTACAACAAACAAGGTGTACAACTTCCAGTATGTAACAGTGCATATATGCAGGCACTCTAAGCCAGTACCCAGACATTCCCAGGTCAGATGGGCTGGGTCCAGCCACAACCCCCACAAGTGTATAGACCACGTACCTTCGTAATGTTGAATAACTGGCCTGATACCCAAGTGCTCATACCTGTAATAATACACATGTCAAATAACAGACACTGAGCTTTCACTCAGCAGTTCCAGATGTAGTATGATGTATGCTACCTGTCCTGACACCACAGTATCCTTGACATGTATGGACACTCTCCCTCCTGTCATAGTTAGTTCTGTATTTTGGTGCTGTTATGCATGGTATGAGGTGTGACCTTGTAGTGCTAGTGTGCTCTTGTGAGCCCTGAACCTGCTGTGTAGTACTGCACAGATATCAACATCCTGAAACATCTGCATTGCAGAGTTGTGTGTGGACAGCATGCAACTCGCAGTTGACATGGCCATCATTGAGTATCAATATGTACATTGTTGTATCCCCTGTGCTACCTATGTAGGTGGCCATCCCTTCACAGCCTCACCACCAGTATGCAAAGATGTGCAGACAGAACACTGTAGTAATTAGTATGGGTGTACAAAACAATACAATGACATTCATACTGTAACTGCATCAGGCATGCTGGTATATACCCACAATGCTATAATTACACTGTACTGTTGTCAACATCATACTATTACAATACATCTATGTAGTCACCCTGTGCATCAGCACCATGTTAACCTGTTCCTGCACCGATCTTAAAGATTGCAGGAGGTGGCACAGTTTCATCATATGCACAGGGTGTGTACCTGGTATGCCTGAGTCTGCCACTGATACAACCAATTGACATGTCTGTGTGTGTGTGTTGGTGAGGGACAGCAGTACAAGATGGGGCAATGTTGATGCAGTGTGTGCGTGTATGCAGTAGCCCTAGGTGTTATCACTTTGCATGTGTGTATGAATGCACACAGTCCCACCTCATGGCTGCCATATACAGGTGTTTGTGGACAGCCGCAGACTGTACCTGCCAGGACATACAGATCACTGTCTGTGGCCATGGACACGTTACCTGTGCCTGGCAGGGGTGCTACGGACCGTATCAGGTACCAATCCAGACTGGGTACTGTCATCAGAAGCAGGTGTTCATTGACTGGAGACAGGTCCCTGTTGGGACTGTCCAGCATCACGTGCACGTGGTCTCCTGGGGTGGTCCGATGACAGCACAGACCCAGCATTGCTGGGGCTGCTGCTGGCACTATGTGAGCGGCCGTGGCCCTGTTGTCGTCCGCGATGGCTGCCAGCTGCTGCTGTTGCTGGCATACAGCCACGTCGACGCCTCAACCATCCACCATTGCCCTGGCTCATGGACATATAGTTGTGGAACAGATCTAATGTGTCCCCCCAACGCCTGTCAATGACCTCGATGAAGTTGTGGATGGCAGCCGCAACATCATGCATACTGTCACTCATGGCTGTGTGACATGCTCTCAGCTCCCTTAGACCCTGTCTGGTGTACCGTTCCATACGTGACTGTGCCTGCATTACAGCCCAGAACATAGCTGGGGTTGAAAGACCTCTGTGGGCACGTCTGACAGGGGCGGTACTCCCACGGATGCTCCCACGAGAACCCATGGACGTCTGCCTGTGCGGTACAGTGTCAGGGCCCTGGCCATGGCTGCAGTGTGGGGATGCATGTGCCACCAGTACCACATTACCCTGGTCAATGCCCACTGTATCCTGTCCATCACCTAGGGACATTGGTGACAAAGGATGTATTGGCAGGATGACTGTGCACATAGATGGGGTCGACAGCTGTGTAATGTCAATTGGCTGACCAATGACGGACCCTGGCACACCTACCTGTGCCATTACACAGGTATCATCATCACTATCCACAGCAGCTGATTCAGGTTCCCTGCTGAATGACACCAGAGCAGCACCAGAACCTGTGGGAGTAAGACAGGAAACACAGTTTACAATGTGTACACCATGCCACCACTGATGCACACATGCACGCATGCACACATGCGCACATGCACAAATGCACACATGGGCACATGCACACATGGGCACATGCACACATGCACACATGGGCACATGCACACATGCACACATGGGCACATGCACACATGCACACATGGGCACATGCACACATCTCAGTATATTAGATATCAACCCACAGACACAAACACACCTGCATTCAAACACATTGCACTACTGCTTCAGTCTATTATTACTATTAGTATACAGAGTAGTGAAGGTAATGGTATTACACACTCACCAGCATGGATAGGCTGCCTTGCTGTTACACCAGAGGGACCTGCGGAAAAGAGACATTCATCGTCAGTGGGCACAACTGTGCCATTGATACTGTGGGCATGTTACAGTTCAGTAGTTCAACAGTTAGCTTCCACAGGTGTACTGCGGATAATGAGGTTATCACTAATGCACAATAATTACCAAGATAACAGCTACACATTGAGGACACGCCACACACATGCATAACCTAACAGTGTACAGAATGGCCACTATACACATGGCATGTTACCTGCACGCTCTGTATCCTGCTGCTGTGTGGCTCCAGCCTCCATCATTACACATGTATGCTGTTGTTGTTGCTGCTGTGCTGGAGCCACAACACTCAGGAGTAGTCCCTCCAGTCTGGTGAGGGGGGGATGTCTAGCCACTCCACCACCTGTGGCAAGCTGCTGCCTGTGGATATCCGATGCACGCTGACAGACATTTCTAATTAAATTACTGCAGTGATGGCGTACCTGCTCATATGTCCGGTTATGTGTGCCTATGTCATTTACCCGATGGACCAGGTCTTGCCACAGTGCAGCCCTCTCCTGCTGGTTCTGGCTGGTGCGGTAAAAGAGTACAGCGAAATCCCGCACCAGGCTCTGGTGTATCTCCTCCTCTTCTGCAGCGGAGTAGACTGGTTTCCTTTGGTGAACCATGTCCCTGAAAAGGAGAAGGGAAATATGTCAGCAATATCTGTCAGCAGACTATAGCACACATAATACACATTATACTCGACTGCAGTGATATAACTTAGGCACCATATATAGCATCTGTCTGTCTATTGGGGGATACACATGTACATGACCAGATATCAGTGCTCATCCGACAACTGTGCAACAGTACCTGGCACACTCCATACAACAGACTAGTATAATGCAGCAGTCAACGCACTGTTTCAGGTACAATACACGACCCCACACTGGGGGTTTGAATCAAGGTACTGTATGGGGAACATTATCAGCCCATGCACTGCACATAATGCATGTTACATATTTCACTGGTACTGCACACTACTCTTACTTGCCATAACCCTACCTACACCACAGTGACATACAGGTAACACAGCACAACATATGGCAATGTAGTATGTGTTGATCGCAATACCCCACACACCTGTCTCTGGCCTCACACCATGGACTCACACTACCATGACAGACAGACAGTCATCGTGAGCAATCACACCAGTACACAACATGCACCCAGTCACTAGCAAACTCATTCCACCTCACATATTCCGTTTGCAATGTGTTAATGGGTGTGCATTGCATCCTAGGTAGGTAGTGTGCTTTTGGCCCTGGGCCTACAGCAGCATACTGTTATGCTATCCTGCCCCTTGTGACACATGTGTTATGATCGTACCTGCTCCTTACAAACAGTTACACAGGGTGACTCATATGGCATATTACCTATCAGCATAACATTCAGCAGGGGTATGTCTGACATCTACTCATGGGGAGGCTTGCTTCTTAATTCTGTGTGGTCTACTACAGGATATGTCATATCTGTGGGTAGGGTCCCATACCTCCACCATGTGCTCTATACTGCAGTGACAAGGACGACAGACGTAGGTAATTTGTGCTGTGGATGTTGGAGGTGTTACCATGGTTGGGAGACAACTGTCATGGGTGTGACCGAACTATGTATATCCAGCAGTGGTAACCTCTATGTAGGTAGTCTGTGTGCGCTCTGTGGTGTTTGAGTGCATTGACACAGTTACTTGCATATCTCTGTGACCTTCACCATATCTGTAGCTGTCATGGGAGGTACATACCGTGTAGGACATTGTGGGGTGTGGAGGGGTACAGTGACCTACATGTCCATAGCTGACACACCATGTCCGCTGACACATTCCATGTACAGGTATTACAGGACTAGTGTGCCACTGTGTGTATCAATGTGGAGCCTATTGTACACTTGTTGGCCCTGTTCCCCCTGACACATGCAGTGGTGGGCAGGCATGTACATATGTGGTGGTTACTGGTGTCAGTGTTTTTGAATGGGGTATTGGTACTCCAGTATCCACACTGGTGTTCACTCCATGCCTGTGACACCAGGCACCTGTAGCAAGACATCTGCACACATGTGCCTCACACAGTCTATATATGTATATATATATATATATATATATATATATATATATATATATATATATATGTATTGATATATTTATATCTGTATATGGATATATATCTGTTTGTATATATGTATATATCATATGTATATCTAGATGTAGATATATATATATATATATATAGATGTGGGGAGAGAGGGGGAGAGAGTGAGAGAGAGACACAGGGTGAGTGTGAGTGTGAGTGGGTGGGACAGAGAGTGAGAGATAGTCATATACAGACATGTCTGTTGTCAGTCAGATCTATCTGTATATGTGTAAGTCTCTACAGATATCTATATATGTATGTGTGTATTACATATATCTGTACATACATATTCTACCAATCTCGATGTCTGTGCAGTACGTGAGAACCAGGTTCAAGGCTCCTGAGAGCACACCAGCGGTACCAGGCTATACCCCGTATCATGCATTTTGGCCCCAGGACTCGGGACAAAACGGACAGGGAGGGGGTGTGTCCATATTCATGGAGGACACACACACCTCCAGGTTAGTGGCAACACATGAAGCATCACAGACCATCCATGTGCAGATACCCGTAGGCAAACCTGCTATACAACTGGTAGCATGTTACAGGCCACCCTCCCGATCTCAGGGACCACAGTCGGCCTTCCTGTAGACATTGGAGGATATGAATGTCCCACCACACACCATCATATTGGGATAATGTGACTACCCTAACATACACTGGGTGCATTATTCTACCCCAAACACCCTAGCCCAAAGGTTCCCACTATTCACTATGTCAAATGCAATGGAACAGCTGGTCACCTCTCCCACAACAGGAGATAATATACTAGACCTGATCATCACAAACATGGGGACAATGTGCTACACACTGGAAGGATACCCCTCACTAGTCACATCTGACCACAGACTAATCACCCTGGATATACATATCCCACCTCCCCCACAACACAACAGACTACAGTGGGAGACCTCTCTCATGCCGACTTTACACGTCTTATAACTGAGTTGGTATCCTGAATGCCCACTGGGCCAGTGTAATCCACTTCCCACAATGCAGACACCCTCACATATGCTTCTACAGACATCTCCAAGAATGCATAGATCATGCAATCACAAATGGAACAATGACCCTCTCCACCAAGGGCAGGCGTCCTGTCTGGTGGACCCCAGCATTGAACAACTTGTATAGCAGCAGATGGTAGCTACTGCACAGCAGAGCATTCTTCCATAGAGCTACAGCATCTCTTATCAGCAGTAGTAGACAGATGGGTTTTGTCGTACAAACATGCAAGGCCAACAATGAGAGGGACATCGCTATGGTCACTACAGATAACCACAAGGCCTTCCTCTGCTATGTTACACACCTGGGTGGGAACCCTCAGTTGTGTTCACAGTTAGTTCACAGTGACATACGCTACACTGAACACACAGATGATGCCAACAGTCTGGCAGACAGGTTCAGTGCAGGTTTCTACACTCCCTCACCCACACATGTGGAATTACTTATCCCAGCTGACTGTAACCTCCCTGTCATCTCAGATGTCCAGCTGGGAACCACCCTCAGCGGAGCTGTAAACACAGCAGCAATGGGACCCAACAGTATTGTGGGTTGCATGCTACGTGAACTGCAAGAGGAGCTACACATGCATATTACATGCTATTCAGCTGTAGCCTTACTACAGCATATGTACCTGGACACTGGCATACAGCAACAGTAGTCCCACTCCACACAGGAGGCACCTCTACAGACCCTGGTAACTACCGCCCCATACGCTTAACCAGCCTGGTCTGCAACACTATGGAAAGGATCATTATGGTACCCATACACAGAGACATTGGGGACCTAGACACTTGTTCCCACCCGGTTTGGCTTTGTAGAGGGCAGATCCTGCCTTATAAACCTGGTTGACCTTTTCAAATCAGTCACTATAGCCATTGCTGAGGGTATAGTGGTCCATACAGCCTACCTGGACTTGCCTACAGCATTCAACACAATACCGCACTCTGCCATCATAGACATGATCAACAGCTAACATGTAAATCCATATGTCACATGATGGGTTGCAAACCAGCTAACGGAGAGAAACCCTATAGTCAACCTCACTGGTGCCGTGTCAGACTCAGAGCCAGTCACATGTGGTGTCCCACAGGGCTCTGTCCTGGGACTACTCATGTTCGGCATATCATTCTCAGATGTGGAAGCAGACTTGGGAGGGTAGTGGCTGACAATGTTCAAAGATGACTGCATACTATGCGCCATAGGAAATATACCTGCTGACACATACATCCTACTGACAGGCCTCAAGGACACCAACTGGTGGTGGAGTCATGGCCTGACACTGCATGCCACGTAATGTATACTCATACCCTTTTGGACAGACAAGGTACCTACATATTATCACAAAGTAATCGGAGACCTGGTGACACTGTGCAATGCTGACCTCTCATTTGACACCCACATTGCCGAAGTGGTTGGATGGACTTCCTACCTTGCCCACCTTATCATGAAGGGATTCACATCCACATCAAAAGGGGTCATTGTACCCTTATACTCCTCCCTTATCAGGCCCATGACTGTGTACCATGCCCCATTTGGTATGTACCTCACCTGGCACTTGCAACAGCTAGGGGGACCCCATGAGTACATCACCAGGTGGATGAAGGGTCTGCAGCACCTGTCATATGCTGCCAGACTAACGTAACTCATGCTCTATTCCATAGCATACTGCCTACTTAGGGGTGATCTGTGCCTGATGTAGTAGGCCATGTCCAATCTGGTAGTGATGGACATGTTCCACCTCATGCAATCCAAATCCATCAGAGGCACGACAGCTATGGATTTAAACCTCAGCACACATATGAATAGGACATACTGTAGGGACAGATACATCACTAAGAGGCTTCCCATACTGTGGAACAGGATCCCAGTTCATGTTAGGCAGAGACCCTCACTGACACTCTTCATGTGCATTCTTGACAAGTGGATGGGAGATCATAGGTTTACAGCAGGGGTCATCTCTGTGTCACTACTAGACAGAGGCACAGTACACTAATGCTATTATGTAGGGGGGTCTTCACTCTGTCACTACTATACAGAGGCGCAGGTTTCTAAATCTATTCTATACACTGTTTGCAGATAGCCTAGTACTATACTATGCCACTGTGAAACTATATCTGTCTAAGTATTTCTACATCCCTGTCCATCTATGTATACACATATGCATATTATATATATATATATATATATATATATATATATATATATATATATATATATATATATATATATATATATATACATACATATCTCTATATATATATACACATGTTTTATATATATATATATATATATATATATATATATATATATATATATATATATATATTTAATCCTTTTTAGGTCCACATATGTATACACACAGTAACGTACTGCTGAACACCCATTACTGTACCACCTACTTGTACATTGCACTACAACCTACATTGCTATGTGCACATAGCTACCATCACATACATATGTATGTGGAGCCTTCAGTGACAGTTTCAGTATGTCCCCGTCCCTATGCACATCCTCATATACATAGATACAGACCAATAACACATCTGGAGGGTTCACAGTATGTAGAGTATTATAGTAGTACTTTACATTACCTGTGTTTGTTGCAGCTGTTTGTGTAGGCTTGCAGTTGCTTGGCCTGCTGTCTGCCTCTTTGCCTTGATGTTTCCGGTTTGTTATTTCTTTCTCTTTCATTCTTTCTTTCTTTCTTTCTTTCTTTCTTTCTTTTTCTTTCTTTCTTTCTTTCTTTTTTTTTTTTTTTTTCTCTCTCTCTCTCTCTCTCTCTCTCTCTCTCCCTCTCTCTCTACCTCCAGTGTGTGCAATGACAATATTGCATGTGTGGACTGGGAGTACAGGATGCTTTTGTAGGTATCTGCACATGTCCATGTGATGGCCTCTGCACCAATTGTTAGCCAGAATTCACTAATTGCATGCAGCCTGTTGTGTAGTGATTGCAGTTCTCACTGTGATTACAGGCCTGTGCTATAAAAAGGTCTGTTAGGTAGGCATAGCCATTTCAGATTATCAGGGTGGGGGCCATGCTGGTTTGCTGTGGACACTGTTCTGTGAGTGTAAGGGTTGGTATGTCTCTCATATTTCAGGCTGTGTTGTAGACACTGCAATGCATGTTGTTCTGTAAGCTACTGTTAGTACATTTGGCAGGGTGTCAGTGGGGCACAGTTGACATTTGTTTTCACATCAGGGACATCCCTGTAACTCAGTCACAGTTGCTATGTCTGCACTCAACTATTCAACTATGGCTGTGTTTATCCTGCTCTAAGTATGTGTGTGGCTTGCCAGATGCTGCTGTGACATTATTACCTAGTAGCTACCAACTAGCATGACTGTTTCTCAGCACACAGTACTATTTTACAAATCCACTAGATTTGACAGTAAATATACATGACATGCTTTGTGTGCTAGACTTGTATATTCCCTTTAAATTAATTCCTACTATTTTATGATATATTTCTTTCAGCACAATGTTCTTGTATAGCACTCATGGCTTAGTGGTAAGTCATGCAGACTAGTGTTTCCAAGGTCCTGGGTTTGAGACTGAAGGAGGTATTTTATTTTGCTGCTGAGGAAACTACAGGCCTTGTCATTTAGAGTGACTAAGGCACTTTTAAGCAGTTGTAAGCGGGTTAGCGCTGGTTTGCGTGGAGGTCACGCATGAGCACTGCTGCTTAGCTTTGCACACACTCGCTTACTACTGCTTAAAAGAGCTTACTCTCACGCACACCCGCGCTATTTTCTTTGAAAGAAAAGAAAATGGGGAGATAGGAAAATGGTGAAAAGGGGTCACAAAGAGGGTAGGACAGTAGGGAAACAAGCTCGGGTTTTGCAGGAGGGATGTAGGTAAGGCCCATAGCTGCCCATTTCTTCATCAGCAACAGCTGTGCATATGTTTGTAATTTGGTGTGACATTTGAAACCTTCCACCCCTGAGAGAGGTGTAAGGACAACAATAATACTTGTTGTACAGCCAATTGTAATTGACAGTTTACATGTCCAGCAGACATGTGTGCAAAATGGGCAGCTATGTATGGGGCGTAATTTATTTGTGGGTACAGAGTGCCCTTTTTTTCTTTTTTTTTTTCAGGTGAGAATGGTATGTCAGGTACAGGAAGTCGGTATAGCTGGGGAGGTAGGTTGGGTAGGTTAAAAGACAAGACAAACAAGATGCATACAGGGGTGGTGTATGACACATGTGGGGGGGTTACAC
The DNA here is from genome assembly GCF_019279795.1 of Protopterus annectens. Classification (NCBI taxonomy): domain Eukaryota; kingdom Metazoa; phylum Chordata; order Ceratodontiformes; family Protopteridae; genus Protopterus; species Protopterus annectens. The sequence goes on along the minus strand of NC_056750.1, from coordinate 186,017,487 downwards.
AATTGACGGGGACGGATGTTTGGATATCTCGAGCCCATGAGCCCACAGATGGCAACAGTGGAACTGAGATCCCCACCCATGGGCAGTTGCCACTGTGCCTTCACTGCCCAGGACAGGGCTGTGCTGGGGGCTGTGTAGGCTGGGCAGCAGGCACACCCGTGAGTTGTGCCACCCATGCCTCAAGCTGGTGTAGGGGCCCAAGCACAGTGTGCCGGATCTCCCTACGCACCACAGTCCGGACACTACGGAGGGTGAGTGGATGTTCTCCTCTGGCCACGCTTGCAGAGGGGGGATGAGCCCCATCCCCTGCAGCACTTCCACCCGCAGGTGGCACAGGGCCACCGGAGGAGGGTCCGGCCTGGGCACTAGTGCCAGGTGCACTCGCCAGCTGATGAGGGAGAGGTGGGTCCGCTGGAACCCGCCTTCCCTGTCGTCCTATGTTTTGCATTATGTTATGACAGTTTGGGTTAGTAACGTACAATACCATTCACAATTAGTTGTAACAGCATGCATTAGTATTCCCATTAACCAAACACCCATATATTCAAGCCATTGAACTGCAAGCATAACACATGCATAATTTGAACAGCAATACACAATCCAACAGCATGCAGGGTTGATTGATGGCAACAGGCCATCAGGTTTGGATGTATGAACAGGGCAGATGCAACATACACGCAAATATGTATGAACCAACAGGACAAATGTCCAGGGGTGTTAATTGTGATTGCACATACCAATTTCACGTGGAATGGATTATATGTGGTTATAGGGTAGGGTGAAGAAAATTTAATTAACAACTTCAAATACCAATACATATGCTGTACATTTCTACTAGCTGCAGATATATACACACTACAGTTCTGCCTACAGTCTCCTATGTGATAACTACTTCAGGTTGGTGATAGGAATGTTACTGCTATATCAATATACATTTCATTTTTATTCATACACATTCATATCTGGCTCTGTTCAGCTACATCATCCTGCTACATTTGCTTTATATAGCTATAGACAACTGTGGATGTTTGGTATTTCAGACAACCATACTATCTGCATATTGCAGACTGAGAGCAACATATCCAGATTTTGGGACACACATTCCAGCTGCAGTACCGTTTTCAACACATGTTACTGTTTGGTTCTGCCTGTCACATTCATTTCATTCTGTACTGACTGCAGTATACTTTATTCAGGAGTTATTACTACTTTATTGGTGGATTCATACCTCTTTCTCACACTCTCTTACTTGTTTTATTTTTACAATTCAGGATGGTACTTAATTCTAGGCTTTATTGACATATTTTACCTGTAGTTATAACAATCCTTTCCAACAGTCTCACTTATGTCATGTTTCTGTATTTCAACAGGGATATATTTTACACATGTGTTTTACTCAGCTTCTGCAGCTGTACTTTTCAGCCTGCTGCAGGTTATGTACTATTATATTACAGGTGGGACATCTTTATTTCAGACTTGTTTCATTTTTATGTTTGGATTACAGGCTGCATCACACTTTAGTAATCAAGCAATACTTGCAAACCCTCTTACACTGTTACTTGCACATTTTATTAATTAGTGACTACACTGCACTCTTTTGCTAACTGTCATACTTATATATTTATTTACAGTTACAGGGAGAGAATTACTGACCTGCATGGTGGCGCAACCGCACCAGCCTATCGCCATAGGCTCGACGGTTCACAGAACGGACACCTGCAGCTGTAATATAAATAAAGTAATATTGGAATACACATCTCCATAATATCAGCTAGGTTAATTTCTTACATAAATAATTACATGTAACTTACTCAGTAGTGGGGCGTTGGGCATTTGCCGGGCCTCCTGGATCCAACGGTTCAGTTGGTCCTGCTTCCGTCTCTTGAGGTCCACATGGTGGTGACGGACCTGCTCACCAGTCCTTGGTATTCCTGTGGCACTGGTGAGATCATGAGCCAACTGGTCCCACGCCTCAGCCCTATGTGCTCCCCACAGGACATGGCCCTGCATGAGTTGGGCCTCATGATTATGGATGAGGAGCCAAACCTTATATTTGGACTCCTCAACACCCCACCTCTGTGCTCGGAAGCAACTACCCTCACCTACACCTGACATCCTGGCTGCAAGTCGGTTCTACAATCGGTTATGCTGTGTATTCCCACCTATGGGGCTTATATATGCCGTTTTTCCCACACTTATCTGTGATTGGCCATTTTGGAATTGTATCAGCTTCACAAAACCTGCTTTGTCATGCTCCTCTTTCTATTCATTCCTATATATATGCTATTACTGCATTTCTAAGTGCAACTGTCATGGCTTAGTGGTTCAGTACTTTGACTATGGTGCATGGTATCCTGGGTTCAAACCTGGCCATTGCTTTTTATATTTTATGACTGTCTACACAGGCTAGGAGGTGTGTCTGTGTAAAGGCAGTTTTGATACAGCTTGCTCAACGTTGCCCATCGGTTAGCTTGTTGGCGTGGTGCGCAGCTCCGTGCAAACGGGTTACGCCGGTTTACGCGTCGTTTGGCTGTCAGCACGCATATTACACTCAGCTCAGCTATGGGCACACAGTTTTAGCGTGTTAAAATGCTGCTCAACCCCGGGCACTCATTTTACACCTGTTAAAACACTGCTCACCTACGGGCACTCATTTTACACCTGTTAAAACACTGCTCACCTACGGGCACTCATTTTACACCTGTTAAAACACTGCTCACCTACGGGCACTCATTTTACACCTGTTAAAACACTGCTCACCTACGGGAACTCATTTTACACCTGTTAAAACACTGCTCACCTATGGCACTCATTTTACACCTGTTAAAACACTGCTCACCTACAAGCAGATATCCTCGACTTGTTAGACTGTAGCTCAGCTATGGGCACATCTCACATTTATTTTTTATTTTTTTTATCTCACATTTCTTCAAAATACATGGCCCATTTCATTACATTTTACATAAAATATAATTTTATATATGCACATATATGTCAGGGACTTGTTTCGTGCTTATTTCACTAAAAATAAAAATTTATGTTGTGGGGGCTCGAACTATGACTGCCTCCTCTTCAGCTGATGTCTCTACCGCTACGCTATTGCTTCTTGGCTTACTTTGCATATTTAGTTCTTATATGCTTTTCCACTGACTGCTAACTGTGGCTAAGCGACGGGCACGCCTGCGCAAACGAGCGCACTCACGGGCAAACATCTTTACAACTTATAAAAAAAATATAAGATGTTCATTTATACATTTTATGTTCATAGTCTGTGGGGGCATGTGTTGTGTTATGTTTTTTCACATTTACACGGACTCTGTCATGGGGGTTTACTTTCGGGACTTTTACTCTTCTGGGGGTGTGTCCGTTTGCAGGGCTCGCCCTATGGACACGCCCCCTACTGTCTTCCACGGACCGTGTTAGCCTTAGGTGTGATTCAGCATGCCCTCATGCATATGCATGACATGCTGACGTCACACCGTTTAACTGCAGCCTCCGTGTAAGCCTTGTAACTCTTACACGGAGGCTTCGTGAATCCGGCCCACAGTTTCTTTAATAGTTTAAACTACTTAACACTCAATTAGTATTAAGTTCAGCTGTGGTGTTTGTAATTGTGGCACCACCCCACCAGGATATATATATCTGTAGTTGTTGTATGGTTCTTTGTCTGAAGAAGTCCCACAACTAAGTGGGACGAAAAGCGCTTTACTTTTATCTGTGTGTTTTTTTTTTTCATTTCTGTTATCCATTAAAGTGGTTTTTACGATACAGCTTCATCGTTCTTCTGGTGCAGTGGCATTTGCAGTCTACCGCCTTTTGTGTTCATGAATTACATAAACGATATACATACAACTATTAAGAACAAGGCAAGTGACATATATGTAACTATTAAGAACCAGACAAAAAAGTAAATATACATATACATACATACAAGGTGCAAAGTGCTACTCAGTGCAAGACATACTGAAACAAACTTTGAAAGAAACAAGTATTAACAATATGTAAACAATACTGCAGAATCCTTGTAGGCTTGGGGAAAAAAATATCCCAACCTAATATGCTGAGTTAACTGTTTATGAGCTTGATGGCCTGTGGAAAAAACTGTTCTTATATCTGCTTGTTTTGGTGTGTACTTATCTATAATGTATGGCTGATGGTAATAGTTCAAAAAGATGGTGGCCTGGATGTGAAGGGTTGGTGATGATTTTCCCTGCCCTTTTCATGACTCTGGACTAATACAGGTCCTATAAGGTGAGCAAACTAGCACCAATGATATTTTTGTCAGAGCCGACTATTCGATGTAACCTATTTTTGTCATGATTAGACAGAGATCCAAACCACACTGTTATGGATGAGCTGAGAACAGACTCAGAACTGAATCAACAGTTCCTGTGGGAAGTTGAACATCCTCAGCTGTCACAGAAAGTACATTCGCTGTTGTGCCTTTTGTATGATGGACCCTACATTGGTCTCCCACTTCAAGTGCCATGAGATTATAGATTGCAAAACTTGAAGGATTCCACAACTGACACAGCAGTATTAAATAAATAGAGAGAAGGATAATATTGTACTACCAGTCCTAGTGTCCACTGTCAGCTCCACAGTCTTAAGAGTGTTTAGCTCCAGATTATTCTGACTACACCAAAGGGCCAGCTGCTCAGCCTACCATCTGTATGCAGACTCATCACCATTCCTGATGAGCTCGATGATAGTTGTATCATCTGCGTATTTAATAAGACTGATAGAGGGATCCTTAAAGGTAGTGTGTGATGCTACTAGATGTAAATTTCCCCAGTTTTACCCACTGTTTCCTATTGGTTAGAAAATTGGTGATCCATTGACAAGTGGAAGCGGGAATGGAAAGCTGGGAGAGTTTCAAGTGAAGAAGTTATGGAATTATTATAGTAAATGCAGAGCTGAAGTCCGCAAACAGAATCCTTACATACGTCCCTGGGTTGTCAAGATGTTGTAAGATAAAGTGCAGGCTCATATTAACTGCATCATCTACTGACCAGTTTTCTCAATAAGCAAACTGAAGGGGGTCCAATGAGGGAGCTGTAATATCTTTCCAGTGAGCTAACACCAGTCTCTCAAAAATCTTCATGACCACTGATGTCAAAGGAGCAGGCCTGTAGTCATTCAGTCCTATTTATGCTGGCTGAATGTGAGAATGTGTGAAAGAGAGATTCATATAGATCTGAACATTGACAGTGCTGGTAACAGTGTCATTTGTAGCCTCAGGCTTATCAAACCTGCAGCAAAAATCATTCAAGTCATTAGCTAGCTGGTAACTAGCTGCAGTGTAGGGCTAATGAATGACATGGCTAATAAATTATATAGTAACTGAAAGGATGACTCTATGCATTTGTAAATTATTCTTCATTATTCAAATTCTATTTTTTTATTCTTTTTTTCTGTAGGAAATTGCACCCCCATGTATAGTATTTCTCTATCTTGTACCGTGTTTTTTTTTAGATATTGTGGCAAACTATTTTCAGTCTCTTATATACTTTTTTTGGTTCAACTACCTTCCCTGTATTTTTGTACTTCTGTATTCATTTATTTATTTTTTTGTATTTTTGTTTGTGGAGCTTTTCTCTCTGGGTCTCTGCTGAAAATGGGCTCCTTTCCAGTCAGACATTCCCAGAAAACAAATGCAAAATAAATAAATAAAATAAAATACCATATGTTGAGTGACATTTGCCAAAAAATTCAGCAGGCATGACCTGACAGTTCTATCATAATTCTCTGGAAAGA